>NC_084895.1:8317500-8380000 GCF_958979055.1 Alnus glutinosa
AGGTCGTAAATAACATGCTTATGATAATAGTATTAATCAAAGAATAAATGGAGAGGATTCATTTAGACCCGAACGCCCGCACCGGCAACATATCTAAACGAAGCAGTATCAAATCCGGGCAAGACATCAGGCAATCCATATGAAATGGTGCATGAGTTGGTTCATTTTCATGAACAACATGGAGCTCCTTAGTTCTTTAATTTTGCCTGCTTTCGTCCCAATGGGGATCCAATGGTCCACCGAATAAAGGTTGTCTCGACAAGCTGTACAAAAATATAGAGTTCATCTCCATCAGACACCAATCCAGGAAGTCATTCACAATCACATGGCCCAAGCAAAGCATCCGCTAGAATTATTCTTAATTCTATCACGTCCATTCTAGATTCGATTTTTCCAAATAAAAACACCCTTGCGTGCCTCAGATTAACATTGAAATTGGGACACTGAAGTAGGAGGATCAAAAGGTCAAAAGATGATGTCCAGACTCCAGAAGAACCAATTTGAGTCAAACACTCACTAATAAGGGCTTCACATATATATTAAAAATCTCAAGGACATAAAACACAAATAGGACAATAAGAACCCAAATGTTGTGGTACAAAATCGACTAATTCGAACAATAGTAATGACTATAGCCATAGCCAGTAACCGGCTTCAAGTAATGCTATTGAGGCAAAATCCATGCAATCTCTCTCTCTCTCTCTCTCTCTCTCTCTCTCCTCTCCTCTCCTCTCCTCTCCTCTCCTGTGTGTGTGGGGGGGCATGTCTTAAAACCTTTTCATATAAGCTCATTCAATTTATCGACGACGACGACGATCCATTTGTGCAAGTCAAGCCAAAGATCTGTACATGTTCAGAAGGTACATACCATCATAGTATAAACAACAAACACCAGATCAATGATTGCGCTGAATTTTGGTGAGACTAGATCCTGGATCCTTGATCCTTGCTATCTTCAGTGTTGCTTGACAGTGACAGCACTTTGTGAACAGAATCTACAAGTTTAACAGTTTCCTGGTCCAACTTTAGGGGATGCCTCCGCAAACTCTGCAAAACCTTCAACTTTCACATACTGCTAACCAGAGTTTTTCTCCCAGAATTAACAAATATAAGCAAGTGATGCGTACCTCAGAAGGCCACAAGCAATCACGTGCCTTACGAGGAATTATATGAATATGAGTCTGAAATTTCCATATAATATAGCAAAATTAGCAGAAACTAATCGTTTTCCTAGGTGTACTTTAAAAGAAAAGAAAACAAAAAGGCTTGAGAAAAGAGTAAAAACATCTGCCCCCTCAATGATAGGCAGCAGCTGTCCCGTTGCATTTGGTTGTAATAAGATTCATAAAAACTTCAACCTTTAACAGATGATATGTGATTACTTGAATATAAAAAAGAGAAAAAACAATAATTACTTACGTGAAATATAACTTGGCCAGCAGCTGCACCATTGTTAACTACTAAGTTGAATGAATCTGTATGAAAAGCTTCAAGTTAAGTTTTTACAGCGCTACAATATCACCGCAAATATTAGAAACAGATAATTATAGAAAATATGTAGGTATATTTGCAAAGCAGATGTATTGAACTGATCCAGCATCATGTACAGCTTAACAGAGGAAGAGAAAACAAGGGCTAGGAAGTGCAAGTACAGCTTAATGTTTTGAGGATCCAGGGGAAATGCAAACAGGTCCCCCCCCCCCCCCCCCCCCCCCCCCCCAAAACCTAAAAAACAAACAATTTGTTATGAGGAAAAAAGTTACTTGAATGTTAGGAAGTGTCTTGGTTTTTTTATTATTCTTATTTTTAAATTTCTTAACTTTTACAGAAATCTAAAATTGGCTGTCTACTACACAAAGCCTTGCATTTTAAAGCGTGCCCAAGTTAATATCCAAAAGATAGATGAATGCTCATGATAAACTACTTGCTTTTTAGCATAATATCATCGAGCACATTATACCATGATATGGACACTCACTATGAATAGCTATTTAGTTGCTTCATCAGACTCCTGCATAATTTTTGTAGTCTTAGAGAGCCAAACCCGAATTAATGAGAGGACCACTTTCACAAGTTTTTGTTTCAGTCAAAGCAAGTAGTAGTACTGAAGGTGGAAAATGATACAAAATCTGCTTTTGAGACTAATGTTATAGGTGATATTTCATATAACTTCATGGATTGAATAAATCAAATCATATAGGCCTTCATAGCCAAGTGGTAGCCCTCCCCATTTCGATGGGGGAGGGCAAGGTTTGGGGAGGGGAATCGTCCTTTATGCTATGAACCTAAAAGAGCATCTTTTTGAATATAAATATGCATACACACATAAAGACATAGATAAGTGAATTACACCTGGAGTCAAACTGAATAGTTGAATCCTACATAACTTCGTATAAGGCTCGTATCTTCATGCTTACCATTGGATCAATTATTTTTCCTATAGGTACTCATGCATACCATGTCAATTGAAATCAGGAATTATATTATAAGCATAAGATTTAAGTTTATATTTGAAGAATTGTAAGTGTGTTGTTTGATACTAACTGACATCCAATCAATGTGATTTTTGGCATGCATGATGGGCATGACACAAACATGTAATACAACAGTACGAAGAAGTGACAAAATGAGTTCCCAAAATGTATTAGTTATGAGGCAAGATTGTAATTTTTTCTTGTACTGGGTGACAAAGTTACTTTAAAGTGACATCTCAAAAATTACGATCTTCCACCAGATTTAGCATTACATGATGAATTGATGCTTTTCAATTAGCTCAAACGTTTCCTATGAGTAACTATCTACATGTAGCAACTTTTAATCTACAACATGAACAATAAATATAGGATAACATTGTAAAGCGTAGAAATTTCCCAAGACACCTATCCAAGTATGAAAATATCATTGTGTAATGCTTTCAATAAAATAGCATCTTAGTAAGCATGAAGGATGATAGAAAACAAAATTATTTTTTATTGGTAATATACACAAACACCCACTGGATCTTGAATCCATGATATCACCCTCCACCATAATCTTATGAAAGAAGAAGTTGCTAAGTGAGCTAGAGATCACTACATTTGCTTCCATGGAATCAATCTGATGTAGGACAATCAGAGGGGGTGCCTCGGAAGGTTGACAATGTCATCTCGGATAATATCCGAGACGGGGTTTTTGGATCGGCACATAGCCGAGATGTGTTGGGAGTTGTCTCGGCAAAAAGCCGAGATCCAATCAAATAACCGAGACCCATCTCGGTCCCATTCGGCAAATAACCGAGACCCAGCTCGGTAAATCGAGCAGAAGACTCATGCAGAAGGATCAACCGAGTGGAATTCCTGGAAAAGCAGCAGAGCAGATTTCCTAGAGATATTTGTGTGGAAATCATGGAAGAGTTGTTGACTTCCATATTTTAATTGTTTTGTCGTACTTTTCCTTAAATCATGGGATTACCATGTCCATCCAATCTCCTCTCATTAATGAGGATTTGATGGTATTTTTTTGTTATTACTTTATTCCTTTACAAGCCACTAGGGCTTCACTATAAATAGGGAGGCAATGTAAGAAGGATAATTATTGATTATCATTGAATTGAATTGAAGTTTTCTCCCTTCAACTTGTGAGTTGAATGTCTTGTGTTTGAGAACGAAGTTTCTCTTTCACTGTTTATCTACCCGCCTGCACTACGTCACAATTCTAGTATTTGTTTTAGTTAGTTTCCTTTTCATCTCCTACATGAGACCTATTATACACTAGATATTTGAGTCCACTTTATGTTGAAATAGTGAGAAGTGATAAATAGGAAAACATCAATTCACGAGGCTAAAGAGGATAGTCACGCCCCAACTGTCCATAATGTTTACTGTTGTAATTGGCAATTGAATTGTAGAAGGTATGTAGTCCCGGTTGTTAACCATTTTTCATTCTCTCACTTATTTGGCCGGAAAAAAAAATTGCACCTATAGGCTTGCTAAAGTTACCTATGATGGAGAAAAGGAAAAAGAAAACAAAAGAAAAGAAGGATGATATAAGTTTTAAGTGTTTAACCTTCCAACAAGAGTTAAGTGATATTTAGCTTATGTGGTTTGCTAGGACAGAAACAAATGCAAGGAACTTTGACGGCAATGAAGTCTTATTGGTTAAGTTGAAGATGATGTTGTGAGATCACTATTTGATGGTAGATAACAACAAATGCTTTCTCCTCTCTTCCTTTTACGGAGTTCTCGGATTTTTGTAATTTTAGAATTTAGCTTCAACTCTATTTGCAGTTAACTTGTATACTTTCCTTGTACTTGGGTTGTGCCCTGTTAGAAAAGGTTAGAAAATATATTATTGTAATAAAGGAAAGGGGTTTTATCATTTAATGTATTTTTCCTAATATAGATAATATGTGAAGGTTACATATATACCATGCTCTCTTTTTGTGCAAACCACAATATTGACATAATATCAAAGCAAGGTCCTAGGGTTTAACAACTTTTTTTCATTTTCTGCATCCCTTCTCTCTCTTTAGACATTTTTTCTTTCCTCTTTTCTTCTGTATAATTTTTTTTTCTCTCTTTTTGACTGGTGCTGCAACAACACTGGCAATGTGGAATTAGGGTTTACCCAATGCCCGTGGTTAGTAGGGTTTACCTCGCACAAACACTACTCACCCGAGCTCGACTTGTTTGCGGCCCTAAATTCACAATATTATCACTTTTAACTCGTGCCCTTTTCAAATTGCTCATCAAGTTTTCAATTTTATCTTTTAGCTCCTTGTGTTTTCTCCCATATCAAATAGATTCTTTCATCCAATTCCTTAAAGATTCTATCCATTTTTTTGACATAGCCCTTAAAATTTACAATTATACCCCTTGCCAAAAGAAAACAAAAAAAGAAAAACACTGTGCCACCTCCAATTTTTTTTTTCTTTCTTTTGACAATGGGTATAATTGTAATTTTATAAAGGCTCCGTAAGAAACAAATCGACAGAATCTATATAGAATTGGACGGAATAATCTATTTGATAAGGATGAAAAAACAAAAGAGCTAAAACTAAAATTAGAAACTCAAGCAGCGTTTTGAAAAAGACCTAAACCATAGGCACCAATATAGTAATTTTCCCATAATAAAATGACAGACGTACTGGGTTGCAATCAGATGTAGGAGAGAAACTAGTTTAGGAGCCACCGCATACGTTTACTCTTAAATTGATTCACTGCAAATGCTCTTTCCCCCCACCTCCCTGGTCATCATAATTATGTTGAGTCTTAAAAGAAAAATTAATTAATCATCAATGGATCAATCAAGGTGTTGATTTCTCTCTTTTTAAATCAAGGTCTTCTTTGACAGGTTCTCTGTTAGATAAGAGATCTACTGCGGGGTATTGCACATCCTTAGGCAGTAAGTTGGTCAAGTGGAAGAATAAGAAACAAAGAGTGGTAGCGCATTCTAGTATGGAAGCTAAGTATAGAACGGTCTAAGATAATGAGCTGGAAATATATCTATACCTTCGGTGAAGTTTGAAGACCAACTTGCTTATGTGTTACAAAACCTGCCTATAGGATCAAGCCAGTCCTACCCCACCTTTAAGGTATGCAGCAAACGGCGTTTGTTGAGGGAAGGAGAATTGGGGACAACATTATGCTTGCCTAGGAATTGTTAAGGAATTACAACAGAGCTCAAGGAGGTTAGATTTTATTTATCCTAAGCTGGGCTTATTTGATATACATATTTCAGTCTGAGGGAGAGTGTTAAAAAGGATATTATTGCAATAAAGGGAAAAATAACATTATTTATTGTATTTTTCCCTAATATATAATAGTGAAAATGCAATCCGTACCTTTCTTTTCATGCAAACCCTAATCTTGGCATGCCCTTTATGAACAGGTTTCTAGAAAACTTATGTTTGATCAACTGATTTGTTAAATTTCTTTTAATGGTACAAGAGTTTGGGCAACATCAACAGTCATGTATGATGGTCAAAAAACTCACATTTTCATTCCATTTTTCTCTCCCACCCAACCTATCTCAAAAAAGAAAAAAGAAAATAAAACACTAATTAATTCAAACTGTAGTCATGAGAACAATTAAAAAAAAAATTGATATAATTATGGAATCTAAAAATGAGTGCACTTAGTGCTACTCAAGGAGTTTAAGCATATAGTTCCCTGTGTTTTAATACGTTTGAAGTTTTAGCATTTTAAAACAATCAATGCCAAAGTCATAATAGTGATCAAAATCATTCTTTGTCATTGTTATTGTATTATTAAAGTTTTTTAGATTTGACTGATAAAAAAATGAAAGTTTCTATAGTTTTTTAGCGCACAACTTTGAGAAAATGATATGAGCATGCGAGTAGAGAGCAGATTGGCTTTTCTCAATGGCTTCAGCTGATGCTTAATCTTTACAAACCAAAGTAAATGGTTCATGTTTAGACTTAGGCAATGGGCGTAGTCAATTTATAGATAGCCAACCCAATCGGACCGAACACACAGCTACCACCAACCATTTATAATGAACAATCAAACTCCCAAAGCCTATGGGTACTCCAAGCAATAAAAAAGTTATATCAAGGTAATCATATAGGTGACAATTCATCTTTTAATAAATGAAAAACACATAATTATCATGACAGTGAACCATGAATACATACCACAATTGGTAGCTTTCATTATTGCACTGCTGATAAAAGGCACTTTTGAACACATTGCAGCTACCACCTGCACAATAAGTAAACTTGGAGACATACGAGAAGAATTTATATTTGGATTTACAAAGAATGAGGGAGAGGGAGAGAGAAAAAGAGAGCATGCTACAATTTTTTGTAGACCTGTACTTTTTGCATAACACAAAATATATTCCTCAAACAACTCTAGCTCAGTAGATGTACAAGAATTGAGAGAGTTAACTACCAGGAGGTCAAGCTCCATAATCAACAATTGACAGCCTCCTTGACAAAAGTATGGTTTTCAATTAACTTTATATAGGTAAGAATAAATGCATGCATATGCAAAAATCTCCCACGTATTTCAGAATATTCAAGGAACTGAGTGATTGACTATCAAGAAACGCCAAGGGAAGAGAGGTGGGGATTATATTAGAAATGTTTTGAGCCTATAGCCAAAATAAAAATTGATGATCGAAGGAGCTTCTTTCATTAGAAACTATCTCATCATTGAACTGGATGTGAAGAGTGCATTTCTTCGGAGTTATTTACAAAGACTGGATGAGGACACCTTCAAATCTCAACTTTTGGTTCAAAAAGCAGACCAAAAACGTTGAAACTGCTGTTACAGACTCAGGTCATTGCCTCAAGTATGGTGCAGCCTATTTTACTGTCTTTTGTACAGTTGTGATAAAAATTAATGCAGCACATATGATAAGAATTATGTCTTTTATTACTATTTTTTTCTTAAGTAATAAAGGTTTTATTAAAAAAGCGTAAAGCGCCCTAAGTACATTGAAAATATACACAGGAACTACCAAAGCAGCCTACAACAAGAAAAAAAAACCCAACAACCCTAAAAAGCCCAAGCCCTCAAACCCAAAACCAACGGAAGACCCCAACCCTACACCATGTACTCCTAGCCTTTCTTACGCCGGGAGGACGCGCTAGAATCACCGTAGTTGATGGAGCTTACCAGATTCAAAACTTTCCTCCAACCTTTAGTCTTTTATTATTATTATTATTATTATTATTATTATTATTATTATTAAATTTCCTAGAGGAAGCATGAATAATCTCTACAAATCTGAAAAGGTAAAGGTGAAGCATGTGAAAAGCATGCTAGCAAAGAGAAAGATTGGGAAACAAACTCGGGAGGCCGGTTTTTGCATGCTTGATATTTAGTCTTGTTGAAAAGCCTTTGTTTGTTTTATTTTATTTTTTCCTCATTTAATATTGATGTTTAGTAACCAGACACTGACATATTCTTCTCCTATTCCCCACCTTATTATTTGCATTTGTTTAACAATACAGTCCTAAAACAGCGTTTCCACATGTTATTGCCTCACGTCCAAACTGCACACATTGTTAGTCCACAAATTAGGCTCACCAAACTTGTAATTTTAGCTTTAGCTTTTTGGGGATTTTAACTCTTGATCTCCAACAGATGCCATTACACAACTGTATTTTGGCCTAAATGTCCAAAAAATTAATCACCCACATTATCTAAAGCAAAAATTTCTATTAGAAAGGCAAAATGACAACATCCATGTGCTATGAATATCTACACTAGACAATTCATGAAGACATTGTATACATAACACAAACTGATTGTATCCATTTAGGCATACTACAAAATGATTGTATCTGGTTAGAATTATACAAACTGAGTGTAGCCATCCAAAATTACTTACAGATGGTGGAGTGGCCTCTAATGAATGGAAATGAGATTTCGGAATGATAAGAGAATGCCTGAGGAACAAAGAAATGGAAAACTATAAATAGGAGAGCATGATGTCAAAAGATAATCAAGGATAATGCGAATGCTTTATTGGCATTTGGAGCCCATTTTAGTAACTCGCTTTTCTGTTATAGGTGCATTACAAATGCATCTAGGAAGTATGAATTCTTCAAAGTAACTATCAATGCCAGTACCATATCTCATACGTATCCAATACAAACACATATCAGGATATGAAAGAATATGTATTCGATACATATTTGTAAAATATATATATATATATATATATATATATATATATATATATATATATATAGAGAGAGAGAGAGAGAGAGAGAGAGAGAGAGAGAGAGAGAGAGATGGCATAGACACTATGGGATATGACTTGGATAGGCATGGGTACATTTGGGGTAAAATTTTGAATTTTCTTAAGAAAAAAAAAGTGGGGGGGGGGGGGGGGGGGGGGGGGGGGGTTCAAAGTACATTAGGTAGGAAATCCATGCCGTAGAGAATCCCTTTAGTGCTTTTGAAAGTTGGAGACCTTCAAAATTCCAGATCCATATAACTGTCAAACACGCATCACAGGTTATGTGTTCTTTTGTTATTTCTAATTTCAAAAGTAGTTCTATTATTTGTAATTATTTTATACTTTTCAGTGTTAGCTATTCGTCTTTAGAATAAAAATTGGCACACACACACATATATATAAAGTTAATTAGATATTTATTACTAAACATATATCTACTTTACCGTATCCTAAATTTTCAACTATTTGCATATTGTCATGTCCATATCATATCCGTATTTTATAAGCCATCACTACTCTGATATTTCATAGAAGTGCACATAGTGAATCTTAAACCCATGACTCCACAATCTATGCATTCTAGTGAGAACAAAAGTTACCATTTGAGCTAAAGCCCATTGGCTTTAGCAATGCACCATAAAGTTACCCTTTCAAGTTTCGTAATGTGCATTGCTTTGAGCTCTATTAAACTATTTGTACCACATGGTTTTGATACTGAGAAAAAATAAATAAAGAGACAAGACTCTAAACCTGATCATACCCAAATTTCAGTTGAGCATAAGCTATGGTACAACAAAGGAGCAAGAATGGATATATGGACATAATATAGCTTACTTAGAAATCCAAAGGAATCAAATTTTGAGGGGATAGAATCGTAGTGGGATGAAAAAATCATATGAGGAATCAAGATACAAATAAGGGCATCGAAGCATTCACATAATGCAGAATGCCATAACAGCAATAAGATTTCCAACATCACCAAAAACATTCTCTGAATTCCACTGCAGGTTATACACACCAAAGAATAGGTTAAGTCTCTCAAGCACCTTGATTAATCAATAACAGTTAAAGGCAATGACTGATATTCTTGTTAAATCACCACTTATCCCAAATAAATTAAATCATTTAATTAATATTCTAATACTCCCTTCACATGTCGCCTCAAACTCTCTTTTGATAAGGAAGGCACAATACGTAATATATTTAATTGAAATGGGAGGTGAATGATGAAAACAAGGTTCGAACTCATAACTTTTGCTTTGATACCACCACTTATTCCAAAAGCTTAAGCCGATAAAAAAATATAAATTTAATCATTTAATTAATATTCTAACGATTTTCGCTAATTACAATCTAGAAAAATTAATGATATTAACACCCAAACTTTCACTCTCTTCTAGCCCTTAAAAATGGGGAAAATGTGGGGGGGGACGGGGGGCGAAAGGAAACTTATTGACCCTTCAATACTAGCGCAATTCAACATCCAAACTCTTCGCTTGTTCAAAATCAACAGTGTCCTTTTCTCGCAATGTCAACTATTCCCAAAAATTAACCTACTAATCAAAAATATTTCAACTAGTTGCTAGACTCCATGAGGTTATATACATATATTATTAGAATATTAATTAAATAGTTAAATTTACCATTTCCAACCAACTTAAATTTTTGAGATAAGTGGTGATTTAATATGGTATCAAAGTAGCAGTATTGTGTTCAAACCCTGAATCCGTAATTTAATTCATATTTTAATTAAATATTCCACATGTTGGGCCTCAATTGTTGTCTAAGAGTTTCAGCCCACAAGTGAAAATGAGTGTTCGAATATTAGTAATTAATTAAATTCACCATTTCCTATTAGCTTAAACTTTTAAAATAAGTAGTGATTTAACATATGTCATACCAGATTTGTCTAATACAGGGTTTCTAGTAGCAACCAAAAACATCTTGCAAATGAATAAGAGCTTTAGATTGATTATCATATCAATTGGTTCTTTATTAGGGTTGATCATTAGGTCAACCCAAACTAACCAAATCGATGTTTCCATCCCAAACCGACGGGATAGGGAAGGGTCAATTCCGACCTCAACGCATTGAAGGTCAAGTTGAGGGTGTTGGTAAACATGAACGACATATCCGAACTGAATCAACCTGACCGACCATATATTTATATATTATTTTAGTATTGTTTTAAATAAATAAAAAAATAAACCTAATTTGACAAATTGGCTCTTTCATTTGACCTAAACAATGTGTCATTCAACCTAAACTTAACCTAACCTTTTCATCACCCCTGTCTAGGGTCTCCTCTACCCTTCACCGGCCACTCCCTCTCTCTCTCTCTCTCTCTCTCTCTCCATTTTGATCAAAGAAGTAGAGAGAGAACTAGGTTTACATGGCCAAGCTTGTCAAACAGACCAAGCATTTGTTATTGCCTCGAGCCACTTCCTTCGGTTTTCTTCAATCAATGGAAGTGACAAACGCAATTATGTGCATGGAGGGGAGAAGGCCATGCGTATGGTTGTCAACCACCTCTCATAAGGTGTGAAAGGTGTACGTTAACCCTAACCAATTTAAATCTAGTTTGGTTAGATGTCCGCATGGTTATCAAGTGTTTATGTTGGTTAGTTACTTGATGCCAAGTGTCCCAGTCTTGTAATGCTCTTTTGTAACATGGCATAGTCTTTAAAATGCCGTATCTTGGACGTGTGTCTAGATCATACATGTCTTATATGTGTTTGTGTAATATGATTTTTTTAGTCTATTATGATTTTTTTAGTCTATGATTGCTCGTGCAAGGATGTTTGACTGTTTGGAAAAATGGCTGGAGATGGTGGTGACAGGTTTTGGTGTTAGATTTGGTAACCACGGATTCTTTGTGGATTTTGCCAAGATATTGAAGAAGGTTCGTCTCAGATCTCAAATCTGCTTTGATCTAAGATCTAAACATAAAAAGAAAACATTTTTTGTTCTCGTTGATCAGTGAACTGACCATCTACCAAATAAGGGCGCTTGGTTCAGTTTGGTAGCCGACCCCATCGGTCGGTCAGTTACCAAAACCAACTACTAACAGCCGTCGTAAGGGCTGAAAACCGACCTGAGGGGGTCAAGGATGAGTCAGTTACAACTAAAGAAGGCAGTTAAAGGAACAACTAACAAGGATGAGTCCCAGGAACACAAATTCCAAGCTATGAGGGAATGTGGATGGGTTTTGCAGGATGGCAATTGATTGTCTACTAGTATGTTTACATCCCAAATCTTGTTCAAGCATTTTTAAACACTACTGATATCAGTTCTACACGTTTTGCTATATGCAACTGTTCCCAAGTCCCAATTATCAATGGTAAATTCTCTAATACAACCACATAACATCAGTATTAGATTAAGATCTAAACATCAAGTTTTGTCTTACCGATTAGATCAACCATCCCACTCTTTGGATTGTCAATCCTTGCTGAACTTCAGATTTCACATTCATAAATAACGAAATTGCAATTCATGCAAATGATGTGGTATATATTGGGCAGAAGCAGAAAATCCCTATAATTAGGGCCAAGTGATAATCATACAGATTGAATTTCAGTTATCATGGCTTATAGTCTCCTCATAGAAAACCTTCTCCAAGCTATCCATAGTAACAGAAGTTACTTCAAATCAAATTTTAAAACCTCAAGGCCCGAAGAGACATAAGGGCCAGCACAGTATGTCAACTGAGTCAATTTAGAGATTAACTTTAAGTTATTTCAGTATCACAACAAAAAAGCGAAATTCAACAATCAACATCACTTAAGAGTTACTCCATAGTTAAACAGTATGGAATTTCTTAGAAACATGTCTGTCCATACAACTATGGGTTTGTTAAGACGTGAACATTAAAGCACAGTGAATCCCAAACATTAAACAGAATAAACCACACCTAGGAATAAGATAACTTATAAATTGCACCTTGGATGCATGATACCTTACCCATGACTCAGTGGATTGGTATCCAGTATACACAAGCATGCATCATCTTCATAGAGCTGTCAGGATCAAATCCAATAAAGAGTAAGAAAAGGCAGAAACAAAGTGACTAGAAAATACATTTTCACAACATAAAGGGATATAACATGGCAACTTCATATTTAGCATAGAATTAGGTTTTGAGACAATTTCAAAAGAACATACAAGGGATATTCATACTTTAGCAACTACAAATGTCTGAAGCATAAAAAATAAGAAATTTCACAAAGTGACCTAAACGTTTAGTGTTCTTCAGAAATTTTTAGTCAAGCATACTTTTTCCACAATTACAAGAAAATACAGATTCAAAAGCAAGTCTTATACCTTGCTGCACAAGCAAAACTTTTAAATAATAACAATTAGCTGCTTGCCAGCAAATAATTATCAAAATTTATTTCCTTTTTCTTAAAGTATGAAGGATTTCACAATGACAATACATTCATTTTAATTCTTGCATGGAGATAAAACGATAGTGATTTTGATTAAATGATATGAACGGTTGGATATGGCAATGAATTCGACCACAAGTTAAACATACCCACTGCCTAGAGATACAGCCAAGAGTTAGGTACTACAAATACCAATGTAAGCAAACATAGGAGAATAACTAGTAGGAGTATGATCATCCAAAAGCACAAAACTACCATTCACGAAAAAACCTTTCTTCAAGTCCAAAAATTACACAAAACCTGCCCAACCCTTTGTCATGGTTGATAATAGGCAATCACACTTTATCCTTTAAAGGATGCCGCCAATTAGGCAGTCTCATTATCCAATTCTATTTTAACAAAATCTCATACAACTCTTTCTTTTTCAGGATCCATTAGTTCCTCTTAACAACTAGTGTTTGCACAGTGATGATCAATAACTTCAATACGCATCCTTGCAATTCCAATTCCAAACTACTATCTAATGCAGGATAAAGTTGAATATAGACAATAAGAAAGAAACAACTTCAAGGAACAAAATCTTCTAACAGTGAATCTATGAGATCCTCTTAACACTAGATTTTGCATAGTGATGATCAATTGCTTTATACTAGCCCTTCCAATTCTAAAAAACATTGTAACATCTGATGCAAGGATAAAATTAAACACAGGCAATGGAAAACAGAATTTTGAGGAATAAAATCTTGTAATAGCTACTTTATGATTTGATTTCAATTTTTCTTTCCATCCATTCGTAAGTAACTAAGTAGAAGAGCCTCACCAAGAAAGGCACACACATACACACACATGACATTCTCTAATTTGAGTATCAAAGAGTATCTGCAAATTTTTGTGCTCAAACTCAAATCCTAACACAATTATAGAAACCTAACTAGTTGCCATAACCTTAAAACTGGTAGCAAAACATATTAAGCCCATTATTCAGTAACAACAGAATACAAGATAGTGACCAATCTGGCATACATTCAGCAAAACATCTTTTCAGTCTTTAAGTCACTCTCGCTGAAGATCAGGTTGACTTCCTACCGGTCACCTATAGCATGACTAAAAACGCAGAAGGTGATGCAATTGTCTAGTAACGCCCTATGAACAGCTCTTAACATTTATAAGCCCCTGTTCATCATTACATGCAACCATTTCCTCCTGTGCTAGAATTGCAACGAAATCGCACACTCACATAGATATATAGCAAAGCCAAATACAATTTACAGAGCCAATGACAACGAAATGCAACATCCAATGAATATGAATGAAGGTGTTAAAAAACACAAAAAGCAAAAAATCAATCCAAGAAACACAACAGTGATTCTGAGCCAACATGCTAATCTATAATCTCAGACTCCTCAATGTCTCAAGTTCAGCATTTCTACACGCTCTGTTTGGTCACAAGGAAAAGGTTGGAAAAGGAAAATACATGCATAATACACACACACACACACACACACACACACACACAAACACAAACACAGACACAGACTTATTTCAGATACCAAATTGTCTACACAAGTTAGCTTCCTTCATGCAAGCTCTCCAAATTGCCGATGAAAACACGCAAAATTCACATTTCAAAGTCCTTTTGCTTTTCCTCAATTTTCTCAGCAACCAAACAAAAATCATCAAACTACAACAAAAAAAATTGAAAAAGAAACAAAGCCGAATTACCTTCAGAGCCGGTGATTCCCCGCGTATAATCTTGCAGAAAACGCAGTCGTTTCGTTGATCCTTCTCCTCAGAACCAGAAGCACAAACCGAATGGGAAACGCGAGAGACTCGGGACGGACTCCCACCCTGAGCCGAACCGACGGGGCAGAGATGGGAACAGAGAATGGCGAGCCTGCGTGCCTCCATGCTAAGCGAAAGCGAACCTCATGACAAAGTTAGTGGGTGTGGGTGTGGGTGTGGCCATGTTTTCGAAGTGAGATTCTGGGAAGACAGACACACAAACTGACTCTTGTTTTGGTTTTTTGTTTGTTTGGTGAATTAATTAATCTGTAGCTGAACTTAAGGATTGAGGGGATAAAGGCTTGGGTTGGCGCTGTGGTCGAGACAGTGGCCGTTGGTTCGTTTTCGTTTTTATCCACAACCGGGTTTCGTGGCATAGGGGACGTGTCAATCAGGGGTTTCAAATCAAAGACTTCGTTTTGCCTTCGATCAGTACCTCACACCCAAAAGGCCTAACGTTAAAGCCTTGACACCCAAACGGCCTACCCTTCTTCCTCTATCTATGTCTCTCACCTTCGAGAGTAATGTTTTTTTTTTTTTTTTTTTTTTTTTGTGTTAAATACAATTTAGTCCTCCAAACTACCACTCGTTCTTCGGATGGTCTCTCGAACTACCAAAGCTTGCATTCTGGTCTCCAAAACTACCAACTTCTTTAAAAATGGCCCACTCCATCAGTTTTTGCTGTCAATATGGATGGAAAATACTACATGTGCCGTGCACATGACTTTAGAAGATCAAAAAATCGAAAATGCCCTTCTTTTTAAACATAAAATTACTAAATTACCCTGTAAAAAAATAACACCGTACTTAGTGGTATAAGACCACAATATTACGAAAATGCCATTGTAGATCATAATAGATCTGCTTCACCTTCACAGTACTTCGTCCTCTTTCCGCGTCTCCTCTGAACCCATAAACATGCTCTTCGCCACCAGCCCGTCTCGACCGAGCATGGGAACGAGTACTCCGAGCCGAACCGAAACTCGTCGCCCGCACGATCCGGTCCACTTCGCCCTAGATTGTGTAGTCGCTGAGGGTGCAACCGTAGTGACTCTTTGGCTACACATTGTAGGTATGGGAGGGTAGTAAAATCGGCTTCTGTTATCACGCGTTCCCATTCGATAACACAGTCTAGCTCCTCCTGAGCCTTGTGTTGCACCCTTGGGTTCTTAAATAGCTCAGCCATAGCCCATTTTACAGAGATTGTTGTGGTGTCCATTCCCGCATTGATGATGTCCCGCAGAAATCATTGTATATAATTTAATTTGTTCGTAATTCTGAGTCCAATTAAAAGCAAAATAAAATGAAGTCATATATGTACACACTTACGCACCCAAAGGAGCCCAATGAATAATGATGGTTTCCTCTCTAAGCTCATATTGGTCCTGCAATGTAAGCAAGGCATCAACAAAATTGGCACCACCACTCTTCTCATGTGCCTGAGTGGTATAAGATCACAAAATAGTTAGATCATGCAATGCCTCAAGTGGAAGGGTGTTCACCTCTGTTTTTATGTTCTAAAACAGAGGTAAACAGAGCATCTATGGCTGGAGAGTGGAGCACGTATGGAAGACGTGTTGAGTGGGGCGGCTGGATCAGGACATGTGGAAGGTGGAGCACTAGGAGGCAGTTGAGGTGCTTCAGAATGATGGACACGATTTTTGGTTTAAATCGTGATGTTAGTCAACAAAAAAAAAAAAAAAAAAAAAAAAAAAAAACAGATTGGAGTCATTTTGGGTTATAGTTCCGGGTGGCTCAGCTGAGACTTTCACGGACCACGCGTGTGCTCGTGTTCGTTGTGTTACATGAAAGTGTAATTAACTATAAGTCTATAAATATTTAGAGGAATTAAGGTTGTTGGATTCACATTTGGTCCCATGCTAGCTCCTTATGAATACAAATATGCCGTTTTTTCAGTTTGATGCACAAAAATATCCTTAAATTGTCTAAGGAATCAATCATTGCACCACAAAATAACCAAATGCATATATACCACAAATACAAGCAAATTGGTATCATCTAAACGTCTCTGCAGCTTTCCTGCTGATAAACATAAATACTCCAACAAGAAAATTAAATATTAATTTGACCTTGATCGACCAAAGATATTAATTTGACCTTAACAACTCCACTGGTTTGAAGGTTTAGATCACATGCATAGCTCTCACATGGGGCTGTGGGGGCGGCGCGCATGTGATTGATAATTTCATCCGACTTGATAGTCAAACAATGGCTAAATTGACCAGACACGGACTAAGGTGATCGACATTAAAATACCAAGGACCATCCTTTTGGCTCTTCCCATGCGTGCATGGCAAACCATTTCCTGTAAAATTGTTTTTTGTACAAAAAAAAACTGTAGATGCATTTGAGCAACTACATTATTATTATACTTTAGTTTTGTTTATACGTTAATGACTTAATTTCAATGTTCTAGGCTACTTTGGCATGGACTCTGCAACACAGACTTTCCAACACCGCGCATTGCCCATCAAATTATGGCCCCCTAGCCAAAGTACAAGGCTAATGCTTGTAGATCGAATGATCAAGAATTTTACGAATCCATCCATTTTCTCCAGGAAGTATGGCCTATTGAGTAAAGAAGAGGCAGAGGAGGATGCCAAGGGTATAGAAGAGACCATGCATGCTCTATTTTGGAGGCACAAAGACTAAACCTCCAAAATAGATCTCTCTCTCTCTCTCTCTCTCTCCCTCTCTCTCTCTCTCTCTCTGTTTTGTGCAACGCCGCAGCTATAATGACTGGGTGAAAAACAAGTATTAATCGCGAAACCACGAGAGTACCTCGTACAGAACCTACAAACGAAACCAACAAACTTGAATTATCAGAAAAGAAAACAAAAATGAAAAACTTGAAGTATTAAACGCGACTCCAGGTGTCGAAACCTCCGGGTTTTTACGGTGTCCTCCTCCGAGCCCCTGCGTTGGAAAGAATCGCCGACGTGTGGGGAGACGACGGGTTGCCGGAAGGCGAGGTCGAGCGGTGTCGCCGGCGTGTGGGGTGACGACCTGCTGCAAATGAGTGAAAAACAAGAATAAAAAATGATACAGGATGAATTTATGTGTACGGAGAGGGGTACTTTCAGACTCACCTGCTGTGCACGTGACTCGGTTTCCATCCATTTAGACGGCGCAAAGTGACGGATGGGGCCAAAAAATAAACAATTGGTAGTTTGAGGGGTCGGACTGCAAGCACTGGTAGTTCGAGAGGCCATCTGAAAAATAGGTGGTAGTTTGGGGGGCTTTTTTGTATTTAACCTTTTTTTTTTTTTTTTTTTAGTCTCTCAAACTAACACCCGTTTTCTAGATGGCCTCTCAAACCAGGGGCGGAGCCAGCCCCCCCAAGTTGGGGGGGCCAAATTGAAAAAATAAAATTTGGGGGGGCCAAAATTTGAAAAAATAATAAATTTTGGGGTAAAATTTTAATTTTTTTAAAATTTTTTTTAAATTTTTTTTTTTTTTTGGGGGAGAACCTTGAACGTGGCTCCGCCCCTGTCTCAAACTATCAGTGCTTGCGGTCCGGCCCTCCAAACTACCAATTGCTTATTTTTTGGCCCTAATAAATAGGAAGAAAAAAGTGGAAACATAGAAGAAAAAAAATCGGGTGATTCAATATTAAACACTTACTTCCACAACTGTGAATTGTCCCGAATGTTATATTGTGCTCCCATTAACTTGATTGCATGTGTTTTTAATACAAAAATCCTTATCGATAGGAAACCTGTCATAGGTGAGAGACTTGATTATGATCAACTTTAACGATAATTTCTACAACATCAGCCAGCCAAGTAGATGATGTAAATAGTGCCATAAATAGTGTTGTGTGTTGGAAATAAAATCGTGGAACTACAGAAATTGAAAAAAAGCAAAAAATAATAACTATATGAAAATCATTGAAATCTTGAACAGTAAGGCGAATATTAATACTATCTTCAGGATAGAATACTGTACAAATGTAGTGTGGAGATTGCAAATTCAGAATACCACTATAAGAAAATAGTTAATTATTTAAAAAATATTACTAGTAGAAAAGTTGTACGCATCAGAAAATAATAAACTCATGTGCGACGATGCGCAAATGTTAAGTGCGTCTAAAGCTACTAAGTGACACGCATGCGTGCGATGACCAGTGTTTCGCACTGGGTGACACAACTAGCACATGTGTACTCAAAATCCTATTTAATATAATAGCAAGATAAATGCTTATAAAGCACACAAAAAAACTCATAACTTTTCAATGTAGGACAAAGGCCTTGTTTGGTAAAGGAGTAGGAGTTGGGGCCTGGGGGTAGTAGTAAGAAGTAATAGATGTAATACAAAGTAAAAAGAATTAATTAGTATGGAAAAGTGAAAAAGTTTTGTATTGTAGTGAATTTTTTTATTTAAATAGTAATAAAAAAATTATTGATGTGATATAAAGTTAAAATGTTTTGAAGTTAATTGTTTTTTGAAAAAGTGAATATGGGGAGAAAGAATTTTATTTCTTTTACCAAATAAGCCCAAAGAGTAATGGAAGAAATATAGGAAAAGTTGAAACATTCAAATAAGAGAGAAACTTAAATTTTCATAAAATAATTTTCAACAATGTCATGCCATGAATAGTGCTACAACAGACTCATATCAGTAGTGAAACAAATCAATTGATGACAATGAGTTATGCCGAATTAATTTTGTAACTATTGCAACTATTCCAAGAAAGGAATATATGATAAGTTATGCTTAGTTAATTTTGTAACCGTTGCAATCTTAATTTCCCATTCTTGTAATTTCATATTAAATCACACCTGATGTATATATATAACGGTGTGTGCGCTCTATCTATGGCTTCCTCATCAAGCTCCCCTGCCCAAGTTTGAGGAGTAAAAACACTGGTTCTATGATTTTTCATACTCCTTAGTCTACTTTCCAGCTCTCTGAAGTTTTACATTATTCATAGGCTTATGCTAATCATTTTTCCATTAACCAATTTTGTCATGACAATGATTGTTTTCCCACTACTTCGTTAAGGACAACTGCACGGGACTAACTCTCCTGGAAGGCAGGAGTGAATGAGGTCTTTATCCCCTTCATTTGAAGTCGTTTTCTGTCAATAAACAACATGCCTTGACTGCCCCTTTAGGTGTTAAGACGTCTGCAGCTATGTAGCATTCCAGACTTGGACATGCTTCCTCTCAAGTTGTCTCACCTTTTGAACAAATTTTCCCTTCCCGTCGGTGGCTTGAAGCACCTAGATGCTGTCTGCGGCGAAAGCGGCGGATGATACTGTTCATTGGGGGTGACTGGTAGTGGTCACCGAAGATGGTGAGGTAAAGGCCGTACCAGATCCTCTACTACACCTGGAGCCCATGCGTATAACATGATATTTACCTTCAACCAACTCGACGAACCATATGGCTCTGCGCGACAAGCCGCTGCGGGCCTGTGGCTATGGCAGACTTTTTTTTTTTGTCATCATCGGCAAATCACTACTTGTCTAAGTGGCTTCAGAGTTGAACCACCCCTTAAACTCGAGGGGTACTTCAACCACCCTAAAAAATGGATTTGGGAATGGCAGAGCTACTCCCACAGCCTTTAGGGTGATTTGAATATCCCCAAAGGCTACTCATCAATCTGACGAGGTGGCTCGGTCATCCTTACCAAGGACGAAAATAGGAATTTTTATGGAATGTGGGCAATGTATAAATGAGAATTATATTAAGATAGGGGCCAAAGCATAAATGAGAAATATATTAAGATTGAAGTTAACTTAATATATATAAATTAATTAAATTAGTATCCATATAGTGTTAATAAAATATAAAATATAAATAAAAGAAAAGATATAAAATAATTGTTTCCTAATGTATTACAATTTTCAACTCAATCATCTATCAAAAAGAAATCCAACATTCTTAATAATTGTTTCTTCTATTTTCACATGTTATTTTTTAACAGGCCTAAAAAATGAAACTCGAAGTTGTAGCCTCATATTTGATTAAAGTTGGTCTTTGCTTCAAGGGAAGATCTTCTTCGTGTTAGGTATAGATATATTCCAAATTTGTAGGGGGAGGGCCATAGCCTTTACCGGCCCTCTCTTTTTCTTTTCTTTTTTCTTTGTTTGAAGGGTAATTTGAAATTTCAAGTAGAAATTTTGCATGTGTACCTTACGTGCACAAATTTTCAACCATTTTAATGTCAAACGTTAATAGTGGGTGCAATTGAAAGAAAATGGTAATTTGACGAGGTCAAGGGTCTCAAATAAATAGTTTGAGGCCTATTAAGGGCATGGGGTCAGGTTATTTTCCCCTTTAAAACAAAAATTTAAACAACAAATAATTATGATGAAAGAGGGCTCAAAGAGAATAAGTTCTATATGATAGAAGGAGAAGGAAACAAATAGAACTTGTTAATAAAGAATTGGAAATCCATGCACAAGTTTTTAATCGAAGCTCCAGTACGTGCACATTTGAAAATCTTAAGAAGAATTGATACTAGTTTTTTTGTTTGGATGTTTAATTAATGGAAATCCCATAATTATTTTATGAAAAAAAATTGCTGGTGGAGGAAAGGGGTTGTTCGCGGTGGTGTATGGCAGAGAAACAGGGGATGATGGCGTTCGGTGGAGGGGAGGGGCGGGCATATCAAAGGTCTTGAAGGGGAATTAGGAATTTTGACGAGTTGAACAAAAATTTGGTGCTTTCAAGTATACAATGTTTGGTATGCTACGCTAACGTGTCATTCTCTAATTAGAGTGATAATTGGTTTGATTTGTGCCAAGCTCCTAAAAAAGTTATTTTCTCCCTAAAATGCCACGTGGAATTGACCTTATAGTTTCAGATTTCAATGGGATTCATTTATTTAGGTTGTTTCTTTATTATTAATGACCTAAAAAAAAAAACTTACCAGAATTGCAGGGAATTCAATGGTGTGCCACATGTATTTTGTCAGGCATCTCATAGTTCATGGAATTATGGGGTTAGTTAGCTACCCTACCCTTTAAAAAAAAAAAAAAAAAAAAAAAAGACTTGGAATATCGGTGATGCTATATACATACTATTAAACCATATAATTATTTGGAAAATGATTTCTTGGGGACAAGTAACCATCCCCCAACTCCCTCTTTGTATTAAATAAATGAGTTTTAATGTAAAAATGTCCTTTGATATGACATTAAATGACATTTTTATATTAAAAATTACTTGTTTAATAAAAAGAGGAGGTTAGGGGACGGTTCTCGTCCCCTGTATATCAAGGCTCTAATTATTTTAGCGTTAACATATTTACCTTTTAGATAATAAATTATTAAATTAACAATATTTAGTCAGAAATTAAAATGATAGTAATTTGGTGTATATATACCATTTCTATGGTAGAAAACAACCGGTGTGTTTGGTAACTCTCCTTCTCTTAGTTCTCTCTCTTTATTTTTACCTTTTTTTTTCTTTAAAAAAAAAAAAAAAAAAAGTTTGGTATTCTTCTCCTTCTCTTAGTTCTCTCTCTTTATTTTTACCTTTTTTCTTAAAAAAAAAAAAAAAAAAAATATGTTTGGTTCTACGCTAATGAGTACAGTAGAGAAACAGTGGACAATGGCATTCGGTGGAAGAGAGGGGCTGGCATTCAAGTATATAATGTTTGGTGTTTTATATGCTAACGTGTCATTCTCTAATTAGAGTGATAATTGGTTTGATTTGTGCCAAGCTCCTATAAAAGTTATTTTCTCCCTAAAGTACCACGTGGAATTGACCTTATAGTTTCAGATTTCAATGGGATTTTTTTTTTTAGGTTGTTTCTTTCTTACTAATGACGTAAAAAAAAAAAATAGAAACTCTAGAATTGCAGGGAATTCAATGGTGTACCAAATGTATTTTGTCATCTCATAGTTTATGGAATTATGGGGTTAGTTAAACCCAATCCTACCAGGCTACCCTACCCTAAAACCTCCCCCCCCCCCCCAAAAAAAAACAATAAAGACTTGGATTATCGGTGAATCTATATAATATACAAGACTGAAGAATTTTCTTTGTTATATCTCATATTTTCTTTAATACACCAATAATAACTAGCTGGTCAGCTAATTAAATTAATCAAAGTGTAAATTTTTGTGCCCATCGTGTAAGTTCACATCTAGCTACATTTCCAATTATTCCTATTGCTTTGGATCCTTTCCTACCTATTTTGAAAAGGAATTCCTTTCTTCCTTTTTAATGCCTTAGCTTGGGGTGGTTTTATGATGTATTAAATAAATAAATAAAAAACCATAAAATTATTTTAGAGTTAACGTGGCATATTTACCTTTTAGATAATAAATTAACAATATTAAATCAGAAATTAAAATGATAGTAATTTGGTGTATACCATTTCTATGGTAGAAAACAACCGGTGTGTTTGGTAACTCTCATTCCCTCTCTTTAATTTTACTTTTTTAAAAAAGAAAAAAATTAATTTTAAAATATTTGAACTTTTTTTCATTTTTTATATCACCTCACTAATTTTTTATTACTATTCAAATAAATAAAAAAAACCCACTACAACAAAAAAATAATAATAATCTCAACAATATTTATCAAACATATGTACAAGAGTTATTGCAAAAAAAATGTGCAAGAGTTGTGAATACTAAATTCTAGGGATGAAAATGTGGGTATGGATGCGGTTATTAGCAATATTCATATTCGCATAATGCAGTTATCACTTTTAAGTCTCCGTATCTGCGCGATTATTGCAGTTATTAAATACAGTTATTATCTGCTATCCACATATGCAATAATGACCATTTTGGATTATTATCCAAATCTATAAATAAACTTAAATAATGTGGTTATTACTATATGCAAGCTTAAATAAATTAAGATTTCACTTGTTACACAATTCATGATCATTAGCCATAAAATGTCATTGTTTCATAGACTAATTGAGATTTGGATTACTCAAAGAAAAGAATTTTAAAAAAAAAAAAAAAAAAGTAGGTATAATGAGATATAACTTTGATACGGAAGTAAAAAAAAACCTAACATAACCTAAAGATCTTAAACTTACTGAATCCAAAACGAGGTCGTTTGAGTGAATTTAATTATTTAAAGAAAAGAAAGAAAGAAAAAAATGAAGTAAATATAGTGAAGTATAACTTTGATATAACCTAAAGATCATAAATTTATCGAATTCAAAACGACATCGTTTGAGTGAATTTAATTACTCAAAGAAAAAAAAAGTAAACATAATAAGATATGACTTTGATATAATAGTGAAAAATATAACATAATTTAAAATTCTAAACTTACTCAATTCAAACCGACATTATTTTAGTAAATTTAATTTAATTTATATTAAATATTATTTATACAAATATAAAATGCGAACTGTTATTGTCGGTTAGCATTTTCACCCATACGAAATATTTAGTTTAATGTACTTTCAAGTTTAACTTCTACGCGGCAGTTGTTTACCTTGACATATTCCACCGGCCGCCATCAAATTATTTTTAAACCTTCCCTGCTCCGCACGGTTTCTTTTTTTTTTCTTTTTTTTTTTTTGATGCAGCTCCACACGGTTTCTAGAAGCGGGCCATCTCACGTAAATCACAACCCCCCTTTAGTCATCCCTCACCTCATTTCATTCAAACCCCCCTCCAAAATCCCACACCCAGATCTCGCCACGTCACCCAACGCCCACCAGTACCGACACGTGTCCATATCTCACCGCACCACTCACTCTCACCTACCTATTTTACAGCACTCAATTCTTCACTTTTCTTAGTGGTTTGAAAGCTTCCGCAGCAAGAAAACCCCAATTCAACATATAAAAGCCCCTTTGCCCAACTCTGACTTCAAAAAAGCCAACCGGTTTTTTTCAAGTTGCCTGACGCCGGCGCCATGATACCCGACGAAGAGGAAAATGAAATCCCTGCCCTTGATTTCCAGCATCTCAAAGTGATCTCAGCCGTCGGCCGCGGAGCCAAAGGCGTGGTTTTTCTCGCGAAAGACGTAGCGTCCGACGAGTTCTTGGCTCTGAAGGTGATCGCCAAGGCTCTGATCGAGGGAAAGGGCAAGGCTGATGGCGCCGAGTACAAGAGGATTTGCTTCGAACAGCAAGTGCTACGTCGTTTTAGCCATCCGCTTTTGCCGAGATTGCGTGGAGTTTTGGCTACGGAAAATGTTGTGGCCTACGCTATTGATTATTGTCCTGGAGGTAATCTTCATTCTCTGAGGAAAAGGCAGACTGAGAAAATGTTCTCCGATGACGTTATCAGGTAATTTTCCAAATCTCCGTTTGGTTACCGAGAAAGCTGCGGGAGAAAAAAAAAATACACTCACACTTTACTATATATTAAGTTGATCGTTTTTATTTTTTTTGTTTTGAATCTCTAGGTTTTACGCGGCGGAACTGGTTTTGGCGTTAGAGTATTTGCACAGTATAGGCATAGTTTACAGAGATTTGAAGCCAGAAAACGTTATGATTCAAGAAAACGGTCACATAATGCTCGTCGATTTCGATCTGTCCACGAGATTATCGCCAAGAAGTCCTCGATCGTCTCCAAATGCCGACTTGGTCCCCAAATCTGACTTGGTGAAGAAAAAGCGGTTGTCGCCGTTGCACCGGTTCTGTAACTCGGGCATTTTACCGGATGACTCGATTTCGCCGGGTAACTCGATGAAGGCCGAGTCCGACTCTGCGGAGAAGTGCAACTCGTTCGTGGGCACAGAGGAGTACGTCGCGCCGGAGATCGTGTTAGGAAACGGCCACGACTTTGCGGTGGACTGGTGGTCCCTCGGGGTTCTGCTGTACGAAATGCTGTACGGAGCGACGCCATTTAGGGGGTCCAATAGGAAGGAGACCTTTCATCGGATTTTAACCAAGGTCCCGGAGCTCACAGGGGAAACGACGCCGTTGAGGGACCTGATAGCGAAGATGGTGGAAAAGGACCCGGAAAAGCGAATCGAACTGGAGAGAATCAAGGGCCACGATTTCTTTAGAGGGATTGAGTGGGATCACGTGTTGCGAATCTCGCGGCCACCGTTTGTTCCGGAAAATGAAATTGAGGGCATAGAGGGAATTAAAAATATCGACGCGGAGTTGTTTGTCCAGGGATTAGTTGGAAACGGAGAAGTAGATGTTAACAGAGGTGTTGTGAACAATAATCACAAAACTACTGAAACTGATAAATTTCTTAATTTCTGATTTTTTTTTTTTTTGATAGTTTTAGTTTATGTACTAATCATTATTATATTTATTTGAACAGCATGGAGCTAGCTGTAAATGTAACTGATAAATAAATTAGAGCAATTGTTATATAGACAGAAATTTTCTATAAATGAGTTTATAGGAAATTTTATCCATTCCACGTATAAAATTGACATATGTCTTTTGGTGGCATTAATAAAAAAAAAAAAAATGTGATTCTTATATGTTTAAAGGACATATATAGGGTAGCTCAATCGGCTGGAGATCAAGCCTCATGAAGCACTTGGTGAGATAGAGTATAATATATAGCATTTTGATATGTAATTATAATTAAGGCCCCGTTTGGAAACCACTTTCCCCTCCCCTCCACTTAGGATTTTTTTTTAATTGATCGAAAAATAAAATTGATGTGATATAAAATTGAAATAATTTATATGGAAAAAAAAAAAAAAAAAAAAATTGTATTGTAGTGAGTTTTTTATTTAAGAAGTGATAAAAAAGTGTTGATATGATATGAATAGTGAAGAAAATTAAGAATATTTTGAAGTTGATATTTTTTTGGAAGAAATGAAAGTAAGGGAAGGAGAGAGGAAAGTGGTTTTCAAATCGGGACCTAAGTTTCACTTCTTTATACTTTAAAAAATTATAAATGTTGTTTTCATATATCAAATGAAGCTTGTGCAATTTTTAATTTTTTAAAGTAATGGTTGTAAGAGAATCTTGTGATCATTTAGCAGAATAGTACAAAGATGTACGTGTGCATAGCTTTAGTCAAATCTTGTAAAAGATTGAAGTATAGACATAAATGTGTGCATGGCTTTAGTCAAATCTTTGGAAAAGATTAAATTATTATTTAACGCGTAATTGTATTGAAAGAGTACCTTTTTTAGAGTGGTTTTTTTTAACTTATTATTATTATTATTATTATTATTATTAGAGTTAAATATTTCTATGATTTCTGAGTTTCAATTTGCATCGCAGATGGTATCTCAATTTTAAAAAAATATTGAATTAGTACCTCAATTAAGTTTTTCGTCTAAAAACTAACGACTCGGCGACTCGCCATGTATGAACCTCTGAAGTTGACTGAAGTTGACACGTAGCACTATATAAAAAAAATTAAAAATTAAAAATCTTTAAAAGATAATTAAAAAACAATAAAATTAAAAATATATATATTAAAAAAAAAAAAAAAAAAAAAAAAAAAAAAAAAAAAGGGGGTGGCGAACTACCTCTACCTTGGGGGTAGTTCGACCTTTTTTTTTTTTTTTTTTTTTGTCCATGGGGTGGCTGAACCACCTCATGGCTCAACAACCCTTTTTTTTTTCATTATTTTTAAATTTTTTAATTAATTTTTAATTTTTTATATAGTGTCATGCTTCAACCTCAAAGGTTGACACGTAGCGTACTGTTAGTTTTTGGACGAAAAACTTAACCAGGGTACCAATTTGGTATTTTTCCAAAATTGAGGTATCATATGTAATGTAATTTGCAACTTAAAGACTAAAAAATAAAGTTGTGAAATCTCATGGACTAAAAACGTATTTAACTCTTATTATTATTATTATTATTATTTTCAAAACCAAAAAATGTGACCTTGTTATTAACATCTTTTTCTTTCTTCTTTTTTTTTTTTAAATAGAGTACAAAACCCTTCTGAAAAAGATAAGTCACAAATCATTATTCAATAAATAAAACACAATATATTACTCAATAAATAAATAAACACAAACATTTTTAAGCTTATATTTTCTAGATATTCTTTATTACATATTTAAACTTTTTTTTTTTTTTAAAGAAAAAGTAACTGGAATGGTGGTCGTCAATTTAGTTGTGGTGGCAGCTATCGCGGTGAGTTCTGATTTGTTTGGTGACTCGAGGTTGTGGTCACCAAATTTGTCTAGCAGATTCGTTGTGCTTGCCAAAATGGTTTGGTGGCCACAAGGCCGTTTGACACATTCAACACTTTTTTCAAATGTGACCTTTAAACCAATTTTCAAGGTTTACTTATTTAAAAATTCTTTTCCAAGCCCCAAACCCAAAACACTTCTCAAAACTTTACGTACCAACCATGTGTGTTTATTGTTTGCAAAGTGATGTACCCAAGAACATCTCTTAGGAAATAGAATTTGGATCCTCTCTAGTTCAATTGAACTGGAGAGTATCTAGTTAGTTATAGGGCAGGGGTATATTTGTCCAAAAAAATGTGAAATAACAAAAATACCCCTGATATAATAATAACTAAATAGATACTCTCCAGTTCAGCTAAACTGAAAAGGATCCTGTTGATAGGAAATGGGCCTTCCCGACACAAAGTTATTCACAGCTGAACCTAGACCAAGTCCAGAAGGACGAGCACACAAACAATAAAAAGATGTCGTGTGTTCAATATCCATACCTTACTACCACCTAAACTTCTAATGCTCCCTCTATTCTTAGGGGCTAAGAGACATTCAGTCATTCACATAACGGAGTGGGGGGTTACGGAATCAAACTAGTTATCCCATGGACCTCCCCCCTAACCAACCAAAGTGCAAGAAAATACTCCATAAAATAGAAGGAAATAGCTCACTCACGAGGTGCGCACCATTCTAGCCAAACATTTTTTCTTTGTGAATTCCTTAAACTCATTTCCTTCTCTAGCCAATACTAACTTAAGCTCATCAGAGTTACTCCTTTGCTAGAACCTATAAGGATGCTTTGTGCTTGACCTTTATTTTCTCTTTGCAAGTTCTCTCGATTTAAGATTTGGCGTGTGACGAAATGATTCTTCCATTGGCATCATCTGTGGGAATCTGAATTGTTGATTCCTAGAGATTTTTAAACTAGATCGATGAGTGCCGACTGACAGGGCCACCCATTCCGACCAACACACAAAACCAAAGGATCTCGGCCAACCTAAGGTCGTCTACCCAACCCAATCCTCAAGAGCAAAGAATTTCAATGATCGAGCAACAGCAGCTGATCGCACAAAATATACAGCAATTAACAAAATCAGAACAAGATGATGTAATTCAACATGCAAAATCTAGAGCTGTCTCACTATAACAACTAAATCAGCATGATGAAGCAAGCAAGAATGTAGTAGATGGTGAAAAATGATCCCAACTAATGAGAAAAGAACTTAGGAGAATTCTCTCATGCATGAATTGAAGAGTGTGTCGAACAACATGAATCTGGCAGCCGTGTTGTAACACCCCAAAATTAATTAACTAGTAATTAGGTTGAAGTGCCACCTCTACTACCATAATATCAGAAAATACGCAGCGAAAATGTAATTTTGATCTAACCTCACCTTGATATCTTTCTTTTTCTTTTTTCTTTTTTTTTTTTTTTTTTTTTTTACACCTTACAATATTAGTACAAACCAAAGCATTTATAAAAACAATAACCTCAAAAGTATATGACCTCAATTGTTATTACACCTTACAACATTAGTACAAACCAAAGCATTTATAATTGGGATTTGATTCTTGTACAACACCAATACAATAACTATACAACAACCCCTCACATGAGGGTGGGTCCCAGTATGTGGGCCCCAATATGTAGGACCCACCCTCATGTGAGGAATTATTGTACAGTTGTTGTATTGGTGTTGTAAATCTAACATTTTCTTTTATAAATACAATAACCTCAAAAGTATATTATTCTCTCAGATACAACAATATACAAGAGAACAAATAAAACTCTACAAGACTTCACATTGTTACCTCAAATTTTTTTTGTGAATACATCTAGCCTTTACGTCTAGAACTATCACTCGCTAGTCTTTATGGTTTTACTGGTGAAAAATCACGTAAGTACACGGCTTAATAAGTAAATCACTGATGAAACTTAGCCAATATAGTGAGCTCGATTTATGTTGGTAATAAGCGTTAAAAGATAGTTGTACGTAGAAAAGCCTTTCAAAAAATTGTTGATAGAACACCATTAAGGGTTAAACATGAGGTTTTTGGACAAATTATGCTTAACTAGTTAGGAAACAATACATTTACATACAGTTTAAGGCAATATTTAAGAAATCATGAATCGGTTCAAAGACTGAAAATTTTGGCTTTGGTGGTCGGACGGCTAACAATTTGGCGATCACTGGTGTCAGATGGAGAGCCCAACAGAGTGAGCACAGCTGAATCCGCTGTTGGAGTGAGCAGGATACGGCTGTTTGGCCCCAAAGGTACGGTGCCTTCCAAATAGCAGGCAGAGTAATAGAGGCAGATATTTGATTAGATTATTATCTGATTTAAGCAAAAATGGGCTTCTTATCCTACTTTACTTCAGAAATTGTAGAATGTATGTTCTACTACATAAGGAGCCAACAGAATACAAGAATCTAAAAACAAAACAACATAACAATATAGCATCGGAAAAATAAATCATATCCATTCAACCGAAACAAAATAATTCTCTGTTAAAATTGATAGCAAAAAGTGTTGATAACACCTAATAAAATGAAGAGTGATATTATAGCATCAAGCTCACTCGTCCTCCTGGCTGCGCAACCTGGCCAGTTTATTGGTAACAACGACATCCAGCTGCGCTGCACGCTCAACAATCTCCTTTCTCTTCCGGGTCGATATGTTGTGCGCTATCTCAGCACAGTAGGTCCTAAAAGTACATGAACAAGCAAGCAAATATTAGGTGAGAAAAGGGGGATTGCAGACGTGTGAATGAAAGGAATTAAAAGAAACTGTTTTTTATACCTGTTGTGCATCATAAGAAGCTCCAGCTCTTTGACATTGTGCACGACGAATTTCTTAAATCCATTGGGAAGATAGTGGCGAGTCTTCTTGTCGGTGCCATAACCAATATTTGGCATCAAAGTGCATCCTTTAAACTTCCTCCTAACACGTGAATCAATACCCTTAGGCCTGCGCCAGTTTGTCTGCCACGCATTCAAAATAAGTTACCATCCAAGGGCCCAATATTACAACATATCATATGACTTATGAGCAGGAATATGACAACTGTCTAACAAGTCTAAATTCTTCAGTAAAGAAGATATCCAAAAATACATTGACGACTTAAACCTCAATTCCAGTGCCAGGCAGGAGGAAGAAAAAAGATCAGTTTCAGCATTAAACCAAAAATGATAAATGGTGGGGGGGACCATCCGGCCACATGCAGGTCTTGAAAAACAAGAATACATGCATGTGAATTTTATATTTTCAAATAAATAATAACATAAAAAGAGTGAAAAAACAAAACTGGGTAATAATTGAGCTTGTCATGTGTCAAATAGAGCAAGTGTAACATAGAGGCATTTCTAAAATTTCAATAAATTAAAGCTATTGACAGTTTATGTAATGACCCAGAGAAAAGCGCTAGCTACATTTACTCTATCACTTACAAAGAACTAGTCAATTTGGAGCTTCCCTATAATCTTTTATAAAGCCTAGTTTCACATAATAATTAGGTAATGTGGAACTTACCACTCATGACCGTCTTTATAAACCACACACTCTATGTAGGCTACTCCTCATCTTCACAATATGAGACCGGGGTGTTACAGTTCAAGGAAGAAATCAAAATGTCACATGCAATTCAAGGACCAATATTGTATATATTTCTTTTTTAACAATAACAAATATCGCAATCTTTCATTTTTTTTTTTGATAAGTAAGAAAAGTTTTATTAGAAAAAGTGTAAGGCGCCCCTAAGTACACAAGGAGTATACATAGGAACAACCAAAGCCAATCCACCAAAAGCACCCAACAAAACCCTAAAGCCCAAAAGGATCACCCGAGAACAGCCCACAAAAGAACCCAACAAAACCCACAAGGAGGCAAGCCCTAAAACCCGAAAACCTCTAAACCCACGAGGGCACAAAACCCTACTACATGAGAGCCTTGCCTTTCCCACGCCTAGAGGGAGCGCTTGCAATTTTTCATTTGTTTTCCCCATGTAAGAAAGAGGTTGCCCAAATCGTGGTGAAATATTTTCTTAAACACCTTCTTCCGGTCCTTAAAGAAGCCAGCATCTATGTGAAAGTAAACTGATAGCCAAACCCGACAAACTTCCACCTTTTCTTTGTGCGTTTATGGACAAGTTTTTGTTTTTGGAGATAAGTAAAATATTATACATTTCAATTATTTATGCTCTTATCATCTACTTTTTTTTCCTTTTAATTTCAATTTTCTATATCCAACTAAAAATACATTTCTTATAGAAAAAGGTACAAATAAAACCTGTGTTGCCACATCATAAGCCTACAACAAGACATAGGTGAAACATGCTACCAATTCCTTGATACAATTGAGGGAATAGACAGTGGTACAACATCAACTACTCAAGCAACAACTCAAATAATAGCTTACGGCTTGTGCCTTTACTACACGAGCAATTCCTATTAACAACAATTAGTTTAGCACACGAAAAGCTAATGGTAACCACATAAAGCATACAATTGTATGATTTATGACTTAAAACATCTCCGAAATTTCTATCAGCCAATTGGGCATGTGTAAAACTATGTATGTGCAAGGCAATGTGTTCCATGAGCTACAGCAAAAACATGATGATATAATATTTCTTAAGTCATGAAAGCATCATCTACACTTTTCATGGTAGATTTATGAATTAATTCCGCAAAAAAATTTCTGGCCAATAAGAGAAAAAAGGATGGGGGTAGCAGAGATTACTTACATTTAAGGTAAAAATGTCTCGTACAAAAGCGCAATTAGAATGTCAAACTTCATTTTTTTTTCTCTTGCTTTAAGAACACAATAAAACATAAACAGCTACATTATAATTAAGGCTTAAAGTTTCCAAAAGATCAGCCAAACCAAGCCCCGGGCGGGAGCCTATTCCTCGGAGAGTTTTCATTTTCTAAAATAAATAATATTTATTATGTGAAAAGGGCAACCTCTAATTTATGTTAAGTGAACAGTAAAAGAAAATAAGAACAAGAATTGGCCTCAAGGAGAGAGGGGGAATAGGAGATTCGAACTAGTGATCTTTGTTTCATAAAGCATGATGCCCGGCTGATTGGGCTACCCCATAAGAAAACATTATTAAAAACTCCTTGAATTGATGCCCAGGAAACACAGAAAGTTTTTAATCTGATAAATACAAGCCAGGAGTTCTAAGGTGTTCTGTATTGCTCCTCCTAGATGCACCAAGAAACAAATAAAGAGCCAGACAAGTATCCAGCAATGATTGCATTACACTGCCTTCCCCTAAAAAGCACGGTGAAAGAATAATGTGGCACTCAGCTGATATCAATCAGTTAAAACAGCAGATATAGAAACTTGCAGGCAAAGGAATAGCAATCCAACATGATATGATCCACCCAACTCTGATTTTGCGTAGCATATGCATCATCTATTCAACAAGCCACCAAACCCAATTAATCAAACCATTATTAAACATCAAGACCTTATCCACAAGTATAATCAAAGCACAAAGTGCACCTAAGGTGCAAAGCATAACTCTTACACCACCTTGCCTAGGAAGCGCAGGCCCTAATGCTCAACAACTGGTGCTCAACATGCCAAAATCTATCTCGGTTAAATAAGTGTGCACCTACAACCTGCTCTCCCCACCTCTCTCTCATCCTACAGGTATTTTAAAAATTGGAGCCCAGTGCTTTCACTCATCCTCCCAGCTTTGTTTTCAATCACCAAAGAAATGTTTTGTCACTATCCATAGAAAAAGTTTCAAGAAGTGCCCTTCAACATGTGTATCAACCTGTGGAGATTGTGCATAAAAAAGGTCCAGTTCCATTTGACGAGCAACTTGAGTTCTTTTCAAACAAATGCCGTGCATCAAAAGCTCTAATGTATCTTTTACAACAATGCAAATAAGCCATACTGAATTCGAGCCATATAACTGCGGTTGTGCATTAAAAGTGCAGAGCCTTCTGACAAGAAAGTCAAGTTCTACTTTCCAACAAATGTCAGTAAATGAAAAGCCCTAGTGCATCCTTGACTTCATTGCAAATAAACTATACTGTTTTCGAGTCATATAAGCTTGGACTTTACGAGCCATATAACTGCGGTTGCGCATTAAAGGTGCAGAGCCTTCTGACAAGAAAGTCAAGTTCTACTTTCCAACAAATGTCAGTAAATGAAAAGCCCTAGTGCATCCTTGACTTCATTGCAAATAAACTATACTGTTTTCGAGTCATATAAGCTTGGACTTTACGAGCCATATAACTGTGGTTGCGCATTAAAGGTGCAGAGCCTTCTGACAAGAAAGTCAAGTTCTACTTTCCAACAAATGTCAGTAAATGAAAAGCCCTAGTGCATCCTTGACTTCATTGCAAATAAACTATACTGTTTTTGAGTCATATAAGCGTGAGCATCAAAAGTCCAGTGCCTTCTGACAAGAATTCAAGTTCTACTTTCCAACAAATGCCACTGCATGATGCATCAAAAGCTCTAGTGCATCTTTCACTACATCGCATGTACACAATAGCGAATTTCAGTTGAAGAACTAATACTTTCCAATGCCACCTAGGCATCACCTTCTACAAAAACATAGAGTAATTCCACAACTTAAAGCCAAAACAGAGGCTGAAATAGCTAATGCATATACCTATAGTCTTTAGATGCCCATCTAAGAAACCCATGCAATATGTTTTTCCTTCAAATTAGGCATTCCTTTAAATCTTTTGTAGCACTCAAGAAACTCATAAAGCAGCACTTATGTTAAGAAGCATATGAGTAAAAATCTAATCTCTGGAAGATTAGATGGGCATATAATTAAAACATGAAGGAATTCTAAATCACTCTGGTTATCTCGTCAATAAGCCAAGCTACTCAATATTTAAAAGCTTGCTCAATCTTAGATTTCGGCTTAGAAGAGGCAAAGGCTTATACTCAAATATAATTTTAGACTTGTACATTACAACTTGCCGAGGAGGATGCTCATACACGAAATTCCCCCAGATTTTAAGAAAAGATTGATTACCGAGGCATTGGACAGCTAAATTAACAATTCTGGCAAAAACGTAATACTCACAAACATCTGAATTATATAAAAAAGCGTATCGAACAACATTAAGCAAACACAAACAGATTTAGATATATAAACAAACCTTCACAGAAATTTTTCGGTCACTTTGTGGCCTCTTGAACTGCTTGACACGCTTCTTCACAATCTTCTTTGTCAGCAAAGGAACAGCCATTTTTTCTATATCATAAACACTCAAATAAGCACAAACCGAGTATACACACAAATACAAAATACACAAACAGAAAAATGTACAGCCTATGCAAATTACTCCTTCCTTTGGGGAAATAAATTTCCAAAGAGAATTAAAATAGAGAAACTCAGTTTCTTTTCTTTTCTCGGTTAAAGAAATTCCTGAAAAAAATTTCTACCGAGGCAAACATAGCCTTGAGAAATTCCGATACAGTCATTTCAGCAACTATTCACATTTCATCAACCAAAATCTAAGAGACGCAACCTTACGTTTACAAGTTCAGGAAAGTCTCTTGAAAATGCGCACCAACCCGATGCTCACAGGTGGTGAACGGCTCTGTAAACCCTAATAGAGCAAAGAGGAAAAGAGCCAGGAATTAAAGCGGCTATATATATATCAAGCAGTTGCAGATAGATAGATCCATGGGCATATGGGCCCAGCCCAAAAGTATTCGGGTTGTGAGTGAAAAATAAGACCATTGAGGGCCCCGACTGCTGAAACGGATTTTGTCAAACCAGTTGTTTGGGCTCCAAGGCCGTTTGGGATCTAGGGTCCACATGTTTTTAGAAAGAGTAATTGTATATGGACTAACAAATTATAGCTCAGATGTCATGTATTACTTTTTCTTTTTGAAAAAGTATCAATCAATTGTCACCATTTCCCCTCAAACTATCGATAGAGTCAATGTCCACCTAAACTAGTAATATTTTTCATACAAAATTATTCTTTAAATTATATAAAAAAAACTATTAGTTTTAATATTTTGTGAAAATTGCACCATTGGTCATTGTAGTTGGTTTAAATTACAAATTGCTCACTCTGGTATCAAAACAAATTTAGGGTCCGTTTGGGTTTGCGATTTTAAAAAGTGTGATTTAAAATAACGATTTTAAAATGTGCGATTTGAAAAAAGTGATTTTTAAGAACGCAGTTAAGCGTTTGGCAAAATCACAGTTTAACTTTTAAAATCGCAAATTAGCCTTTAAAATTCTGCGTTTTCAAAAAAGCACCATCTTACCTGCGATTTGAAAAAGCATATTTTTTGCGTCTTCAAATCGCAATTTTTAAAAACGCAGTTCCCAAACGATTTATGTTCTGCGATTTGGTTTAAAATCGCACTTATTATCTACGAAATCGCAATCACAAACGCACCCTTAGAGATTCTAACGATTGGCTTAATTTACAAATCGCTCATTGAAATCAAATTCCGTTTAAAATTTTTTGACAGATTCCATTAGGCGTCACGTCAACACCAATAAGATGGTGATACGTATCAATCAAAATAAAAAATTTAAAAATATTAAAAAAAAATTGAAAAGAGAAAATGGGTGTTTGCCGGGTGGGTAGCCACCCAGGTCACCCCCAGCAAAATTACTCATATATGTGACCATTTGCTTTGCACATGACATCAGGTAGGAAGAGTCCAATGAGGAGTTTAGGAGAACAGCATATCAGTGATGACCACTTTTTTCTTTTTCTTTTTTAACCAATACTCAATTTTCATTAATAATCATAATCAATGAAGATATATTGAGCCTATCCAATTATATGCTTAGAACCAAATTCAAGCACCAAAATAATAGTATTCTGCACCAAATTTAGGCACCAAATTCATAGCATTCTGCCCCTACTTTTGTTTATAACTTATTAGTAATTTTGTGTTTTTCACTTTCGCTAAAAGCTTAGGCCAGCGACCCATGATGCTCATAAAACATAACTCCAATAAACAAAGATAAAGACATGTGGACAACCACAGTGAGCAAACAGAACTTCAATAAACAAAGTTGGGGACTTTATACTTTGCCCAATTACCGACCAAAAAAGGTGCATTGGAGGCCTTAGATAAAGTTGGGGACGAGCAAAGTGGGTTATACAAGCATAGCACAAACAAACTTCACCCAAGTATTTTGTTCTAAAAATTGTGCATCATGAAAAGTGGGTTCAGGCTCCAGAAATACCTCTGACTTGGGTTCGATAGTCTGTCGCGAGGTTGAGAGAATGGGTTTCGGGAAATCAGCTTCTAACCGGTCTCCGACGTGCACAGATCCGTTCGAAATGTTGAACCTTTGGGGGAGATCGACAAGTTTGTGCCAAATTAGGGCTCGGACAAGTTTGTGCCAAATTGGGGGAGATCAGATCGGACAGAAAGAAAACCAGTTGAATAATTGAATAACATTACAAAATTTAATTTCTCTCGTAAATTGATTTGGGTGATGTGGCAGCCAATCGTCTGACATGGCACTGATGCGTCTTATTACTTGGCATCTGGGATAGGTGTCGAGTTTTTAAGGGTATTTAGTGACACTAACGTGGACAACAATTAGTTTTTGGACGGAAAATTGAGCAGATGTACCATCTCCGTCTTGATCCAAAGCTAAGGTACCATCTATGATACAAAATGAACCACAAGGGGCAAAAAATAAAAGAGTTAAACCATAGGAAGCAAAAAGGTGTTTATCCCTAAAATTAAAGAGCATAATCCATATATCAAATAAAGAACATAAGTGCACTATAGGTTATTCTCTCAAAATCTTTTCCTTTTGAAATCATATCTTTAGAGTTTTGAACTTTATGTAGTATAGTAACACAAAATGCTTCTTTGAGTACACCTATGGTTAGGGGTGGGCAAATTATCCGCCTACCGCCTACCGACCGCCTACCGAACCAACATCAATCACCTACCGACAAAATTCGGTTCGGTAGTCGGTAAAGAATTTTTAACCGAAAGTCGATTCGGTTCGGTTGTACTGTTAACCGACTTACCGAATCGAAAATTAACCGACCGTTTAACCGAACAGTCGAAACGAAACGACGTCGTTTTATTGATAACGAAACGACGTCGTTTCATTTCATCTTATTTTTTTTTATTAAAAAATCAAAACGGCGTCGTTTTATCACACATGAAACGACTCTGTTTTCTAAGACTATATATTCATCGCTATTCGCTTCAAGACCTAAACCATTCGGCAATTCCAGGCTTCCAATTCCAGCCCACCCCAACCGCCTCCCCACCTACCCATCCTCTCCTTTTTCCGAATAGCTTGAACCCTAACCCTAACCGGCCGACTCCACCGACAGCCGACGCAGCTGAGGCCCGTTGTTGCCTCCTCGCCTTCCCCTACGGTCCTACCCCCCTTCTCAATCCTCAGCTAACCAAACCCTAAGGCCTGGTAGTCCGGACTCCAGAAGACTCGACACAAGCCGCGGATCGCTGCCGTCCCCTCCCCCTCGGAAACTGTCCGGTAGCTCTCTCTTTGACTCTCTCTCTCTCTCTCTCTCTCTCTCTCTCCCGCTTCTTCACTTTCCTCCTTCGCTCCTTCCTTGTTTTCCTATGTCTCCGCCTTCTTCACTTTCTGGTTGGAGCATATATGGGCATTTGGTTTTGGAGCTGTTGGGCATTTTCTTGTCCAATTAGGCAAATTTTTTTATCAGTGTTGGCGTTTTTGTGGAATTTCAACTTATTTATGTTGGATTTAGTGCATTTTCTTGTTCATGTCTTATTTATAAAGTCTGGCTTTATGTTTGTATGTTCGAAGTTGTTCCAGCTTGAGGGTGAGTAGTATTCAGAGTTTGTTTGTGTTCTTCCAAGCCAAGCATATATCTAATATGCTTTGTATGTAATGAGCTGTGTAGCCTGTGTGTGAGCTCATTATACAAAGCTCCAATATATGTGGAATTAATTGAGAGAGGGACAACATAGAAACAACTCTTCCTTTTTCATATGTTCTATTCTTATTTTCACTCTAGAGGAAAGGACAGCTGGTAAAAGATTATAGAAATATGGACACAGGACACTTAATCAGGACACCTAACAGAGATACATGGTCCTTTACTCCTTTCCCTTTATATTACAATATTACCCTCATTTTCTAATAGTAAGGATAGTTCCTAACCTTTCCTTTATGACTATCGTGACTTAGTTTATTTCGTTACATCTGCTACTTTGTCTCCTGGATGCTGTACACATAGATATCCTTTAAGTTGTGGGAGTTGGGTCAGTGAGCATGATGAGTTACATCAAATTACTCTTGAAGATGAAGATAGCTACAAGCTTGACTTAGGTAATGTTAATCATATTTGTTCATTGTTCCAATTATTTGATTCAATTGATTTTTTACTAATTCTTTTAATATTTCATTGTTTTAGAAATTATGTCTGACTCCATCACATTTGACAATTGACAATGATTAAGGCTTGAGGGATGTACTTTGTTGCGTTGAAAGAAAGTGGTAGGTTTTTTCATCTTATTATTTTCTAATTTTTCTTACTTGACATTTACTCATTTACTTGTTTGTGGTCTTTTACTTTTTTTTATTGATTAATTTATAACTTATGTTTTTTGATTTTATCATTGAAGGAAGCAAATTGAAGGTCATCCCATGTTGGACTGTTGGAGGAAGTTTTTATTTCTCCAATTCTCTTTTGGAGTTTTTGTTGGAGCTGTAATTTTTAGCTTGTTACTGTTAACTTATGGTTTTGTAACTTTTGTTTGAAATTCTGGAGATGTTGCCTGTTGGTGGAAACTTGATGATAGAAGATATTCTTTTTGTTTGATGTGTGCTATGATGAATCCTCAATTTGATATTCTAATTTACCAGAATATGCAAAGGATTTCTGAGCAAATTCTGTTAGACTGTCTTTCATTTCAATGTTTCATGCATTTTTTTTCTCTGCAGTTTTTAGGATGATATATCTTTTCTTTTCCTGCATCGTTTTTCAATTTTTCCTGCTATTTTTTTTCTTGCTTCTAAGCTTCTTTTAGAACATAAGTTTTTTCAGCATCTTTGCATCTTTTTTTCCTGCTTCTTTTCTCTGCAGGCTGCAACTACTAGCTAGCTGAACTCTAAGTTATTTAAGTATATAATGACTATGTGCTGAATGGTATGATGTATGGACGTATGTTTATTGTTGTGGTAATATAAGTTTTGTTTACTACATTCTTATTCATTATTAATTATTTGTGAGATTCAATATGAATTCAGAATTCTAGTATTCTACAAATCCAATAATAAACTTGAAACTGATGAATGTTTAACATTTTTCAATAATATATGTACTCATAAAAAAAAAAAAAAAAAAAAAAACGTTTCAATGAACGTTTAACATTTTTTGTGTAATTCTGTGCGGACACAATACACATGGAAGCCAAGATTTTACATTTTTCTTTTATTATTTGTTATTTGCTAGTGTTAGCAATCAGCATGGTCTCAAGGTTTTTATTTTTATTTTTATTGGTATCCTGCAAACAATTGAAATTAATATCAAATTTACTATTTAAGAGATCTAATTATCTCATTTAGAAAATTAAATATTTAAATGTATGAAAATTCGATTAAAGATTGTAAATATGTAAAAAAGAGAATAATAAAATATTATTCTTCATAATTGATTCATTTGATTTGAATGGGCCAATGGCTTGTGGTGGTGTTGGGCCTGCTGGCAAATGTTAAAAAATGAAGACTAATTGTTTTTAAAAGTAATTTTTTTTTTTTACCAATTTAAAAAATTAGGCCCAAATTATGAAGGCCCATTTGAAGAGTGTTAACCGAATTAACCGACCGCCTTAATCGAATTGCCTTTCGACCGCCTACCGACCGACTTTACCGCCTATGCCGACTTAACCGAACTTTTCAAAAATATTCTTAGTCGGTTAGATGTCGGTGAATTAACCGACTTAACCGATCCAGTCGGTTAACCAAACCGACTTAACCGCCTACCGAACCGCTGCCCACCCCTACCTATGGTGGACTTTAACATATAGAAAACAAACCAAAATATTTTTAGAACAAAACTTTGTCTTTGACTCCAAAATGGCCGAATAAGTGCTTGGATGAGTTGAGTAGTTTTTGATTTCTAAACGACAAGGCTGGGCTGTGAAAAAGCAAGATAAAAAATACTTTTATCCTTCCCATAGCTATTGGACAAAAACTTTAGGAAGCAAAACATAAAATCTTCTCTCAAAATATAAGCTCGCCGAATAAGTAAAAGAGAAAAGCAGGGAGATTTTTGCATGGAAATGGACTTGTCTTTGTAAAAATGAAAGACCTATGCCTTACCTTATATTTATAGGAATCAAAGCAATCTGAATGGTGAGTATAAACCCACGGTTGCTTGCTGGAAAATAAGAGACAAGGAAGCTTCCTTCCTTTGAAAATCAAGACAAGCTACCTAAAAGTCCTCTTACCTTTTTAACTATTTTTTACTTTTCAACCAAATGAGACTAACTAGTAAAAGATCAGTAACTATTGGTCAGAAACAGCAAGGGGGTTGACTATATATAAGTCTTTTGAATTAATTCTATAGTTTATTCGACAATTGGATCATTTAAAACATCGATTTCGGGTCAAAAAATCAATTGTCACCAAATTGAATTCTGACTTCATAGGATTTAAGTAATAACTATATATGTACTATACTGAGTCATTAATATGCCCTAAAAACATATTTGTCGTGCCCGAAATTAGAAATAAAACGTCAACAAAAAATATCATTTGACAACTAAATAATCAACTCTAAGTATAAAATGTCAACTAGTGGACTTTCCACAAAATTTAACCATATGATAGATATTTCTATTGTAAGTATAATGGGCTTTGATTTGACTAAATCTGAGTTGGTTTGACTTATTTTTGGTCCAGTCAAAATTTTAAGCTCAAACGTTAACTTTCAGTTTTTTAAAGGTTCAAGACTTTCATAAAACTTCTAGGCTTTTAAGACAACTATAAAATAGTTATAAGAACTTATTGACATTGTCTTCTCAACAATATTAATGAGTTCTATAATGAATTTTAAGAGCTTTGAATTTTCTGGGCGTTACAAAAATTAGCAACAACAATTGAGTCCATGCCTCTGCCTATGTTCTCTTCTTTTCTTATGCACGTACAATAGTATTTGCTATTCAACATTGAATATTGAATGGTTGGATACTTGGATTTCAAAATAAAAATAAAAATCAACAATGTATGAAAAATGGTTAATAACTGGAGAACTGGTGGTTGCAGTTATGAGGAAATAACCGCAACCACAACCAGTTGTGCACCCCTAGTAGCAACCCTCCCTGTGTCGACTCTGGTGAGCTGAAAATATTCAACAACAAAATATGTTAGATAAACATAAAAGCATGCAATCTTATATATATGTATATAGGAAAAATTACACTTTACCCCCTGAGGTTGACAGCAATTTGCAATTCACCCACCAATGTTTTAATTTCGTCAATTGTAGCCCATAAAGTTCAAGAAATTTTCAATGCATCCCCTTCCGTCCAATTGTATCGTCTGATGAAACGGAAATGCACCCACGTGCGCGGCACATTACTGCTAGCCAAGGAACTGGACAAAAATACCCTAAAAAAAAGGAGCTGTTTATTTCTAAAACTAAAACCCGTTTAACTGGTCAAAAATCCCCCCATACTTCATTAAAAATGCAACATTAAACAAGGACCCGTCATTTGTAAAGTTAAAACCCGAAAATCATCCTGAGAGAAGAAGCTTCGTCGTTTTTGATTTAGGGTTTCTTTATGGATTATCTTCAACAAGAGATCAATTTAGGGTTTGGGGTTGCCGTGATTAAATCAAAGTGGCTATTTAGAAACTTCCAAGGTATGTCAAAAAGACTCATCTTTTAAAATTAGGGTTTTGTGCAAAAGTCTTCTCCGTCGTTTTTTGTTATTAAACCTTAAATTCCTTCTTTAGGTCCTTTATTTTGTCTTGAATGAAGCCAAAGAGGCGGAAAAAAAAAAGTGCTTAGGGTTTGACATCATTTAGTTTTAAAGTTGGGTGTGTCTTTATTTTATTCAAAAGATGCTTTCAATGATTGGATATGTCTTTTTTTTTTTTTTATTGAAAATTTGCTTTCACTTACTGGGTCCGTGTGTTTTGGTTGAATTTCAATTACATTTTAATGATGATGAGACAATGTGTTTTGCTTTTACATGTGCATGATGTGCTACTTTGTGTGAAGTTGATTGGTGCATTGTGTGTTTAAAAAACAGCAGTAGTCCCCAGATGACAAAATGGTGCATGATTAGGTCCATGTGTTCAGCTGGTTGTTGCCTTGTGTGTTTAAAAAATACTATTGGTCCCTAGATGACAAAATGGTTGTATATATTGGTCAGTGTGTGAAGTTGGTTAGTGCCTTGTGTGTTTAAAAAATAGTAGTAGTCCCCAGATGACAAAATGGTTGTATTAGATATATTGGTTGCTGTTATCAAGACTGTTGCCCTTTATTTAATTTCACAGCATTGTCACTTACTGTGTTTTACTAAATTGACCTCGTAGAATGGCAAGTAGCAAATTGGTGGTTGAGGTCCATTTTGGGGGTAGGTTTGACCGGAGTTTTGGTTGTGTGTATTCAGGTGGTGAAGTTGAGTGCACAAAGTTAGTGTTGACCTTGATAAACTATCATACTTTGAAATTGAAGATATATGTAAAGAATTATGGCTATAGGGTAGGGGATTTAATGTATTTTAAAGACCCCGCAAAGAGTCTTGTTGATGGCTTGCATTTAATTACTTCTAACCATGATGTGCTTTTCTTGTCTTCTTGCCATACTGGGCATGTCATTTTGGAATTATACATTGCGTCTTTTGGGGATGGAGGAGGTGATGAAGAGGATGATGAAGAAGATGATGAATATGGAGGTAGGGTTGATTTGGATGATCATTGATGGGCAGATAAACTTAGTGATACTGAAGACTTATTTGATGTTGATGTTGATGTGGGTGTTGGTCGGGGTCATGGTAGGGCTGGGCCCTCTAATGTATAACCCGATAATCCTAGGGTTGAACAAGGTAAGGAAGAGGGTAATGAATGGGATAATGATGAGAGTAGTGAAGATGGTAGTCATGATGATAGTGAAGATGATGTGGACCACATTGAAGCTAGTCATGATGGTAGGCCTGTAAATGGTGAAAATTTGAAAATGTTGTTGATGATGACACTAACTCTGAGATGGGTAAAAGTGACATACTTGTCTCTCCAATAGCTAGTGATGAAGAAGTTGAAATACCCTCTGCCAGATGGTTTGAGTTCCATGCAGTTGACCTTGGGAATCCAGCTTTGGAACTTGAGATGAAATTTCCAAATATACAGACATTCAAGGAGGCTGTTAGGGTGTTCAATCTGAAAATGGGGAAGGACATTACTTGAGAGAATTTCTCTTTTGTTTTGTATACACAGAACCGAGAGAGATAGGGAGAGTTCTATGCCACTGTTTTAGGAATAACTTGGGCTGCTGGCCAAGAGACAAACAAAGAGATTTTGGTTCTGTTTTAAAGCAACTGGCCGAAAAGACAAAGAAGAAGAGGGCTTTGCTGGACCTACTGTAGTTCTTGAGAAATAAACAGAAAGGAAAGAAACTCTTTCCTTCTTGTTTCTGGGCTGGCCGAAAGAGATGAGAGCGGAGAGAGAGCTTTATGCAGCTTTTAAGAAGAACATAAGCTGCAATTTTGGGAGAGAAAGAGGATTGCTTTCTTTCTGTCTTTCCTTCCTGTTGTTATTGAGAATAGAGAGAGATATGCAGAGGAAGAGAAATAGAGAGAGAGCAAGAGAAGAAGAACCTGTACGTTAAACCGAAGGGGGTTCTTCTCCTTATATATTGATTTGGACAGCTGGGATGGCTTGGATCAAAATCATCTAACGGTTGGGGTTCACAGCGTGGGTAGCAAGTTGGTGAGTCATTGCATGAGTCACAGCATGCAATGATTAATCCTTAAAAATTTGAGATAGCTGGTGCGTGAATTTGCTCTCTGTAGAACAATGTCGATCGAGTGGCTAATGTTGGCGATCGAACGTCAGGTTGATCAAATGTCAAACAGTGGGGATCGAGTGGTAGGTCGATCAATCATCTGATGGCGAGGATCAATCGTTGCGTAGACTAAGCGTCGCACATCGGGTATCGATCGACTTGTGGATCGAGCGCCTTCGCGGGTGTTTCTATTTTTGTTGTAATCTATCGTTTGTGGTTTGCTAAACTCATCTAGCGGAATGAGAACTACTAACATTTCTCAAATGTTAATGAATATTTAAACTTATAAATATTCATATAATTGTTATATTATTTTATCACTATTATTAGGTCTTCAATTCTATTTTAAAACGTTATGTTTTATGTCTTAAAATTTGGGGCCCTACGTGTATTCAACTCAGTCTTTTTATTTGGTATTGTTTAATTCCTTCAAAATGCTATCATTCCATTATCTAGAATACCCTAGAGAGTAGAACATGGGCTGCGTAGATAATGGGTCACGTACATAATGGGTCAGTTAGCAAGTCTCGGTCCAGTGGGCAGTTACTTGATAATGTTAGTGGGTCATGTAATGGGTTAGCAGTTGCTAATTCATGGGTCAGCAGTTACCTTGTTTCATTGTACTTTTTTTTTTGAAGGGTTGTTTCATTGTACTTAAGCCTTCGTTAATTAATTAATTGATCATCGAATTAACAGAAATAATTAATTAACAAAATAAATTCCAAATGTCTTTCGAATCCTATGCACATAAGCAACGTATTGAATGAGGGATTAACAGGATTTGGTGTCGTATTCCAAGTGCATTAAATGTATACATTATTTTCGATCTCTGCCTCGGCGTCGTATTCTGCATGTATTGTTTGGGAAAATGAATGCAGTCGATTTGGCCTCATTACTTCTCTGTTGCCTTTTTATAGTATATGATTTTAACCCCTTTTTATTTTATTATATTTAAATCCATTTTAAATATTGCTTCCTTTCTTCAACCTTCTGCTTCTTCTTCTTCTTGTTATATTTTAGGTTCATTATTTTTCAAAAATAGCTAGGTTTTTTGATCAGAGATGAGTAGCGAGAGAGATGAATATGTGGACTGGAGAGGGAAAACTGCAGATCCTAGAATGCATGGTGGAATTAGAGCTGCAAGCTTTGCATGTGGTAAGCTGTAAAAACTAACTTCATTCATTTTCTTACTTCAAGTACTTCAAATTCAACTCCACTGTTAAGGTTTTAGCTATTAAATTTGTTGGAAAATACCTTTAAATTAGATAATTAATCGAGTAGATATAAGTTCTTCCTTTTCTTTCTTTTTTTTTGATGTCACAAACAGCCAAATCCTTCTCCAAACTTGCTTAAAAATTTATCAAATCAACAAATCACAAAAAGTAATTAGCTATTTTGTTGGGCGGTGTAGGTGAAAAGAAAGAGACCCCTTTTCAATGATTTATCTTCTTTGAAAAATTTTAGGTATGTAGTCAAATTTGTATACTAATTTATTTTTAAGTTATATATATATAGTTAAATATTTAATTGTATAAAATGTATGATTATAATTACTTGAGGAGAACAATAATGATTTCATTGAGTTTCAATTAAATTTTAAATGAGCACGTGTCATGGTAGATTTAGCAAATATGAAATATGAAAACTCGTTGAAGACAATTGAATAAATTAACGTTAGGCGTGACAAAATAAATTGTAAGTTACATTTATATATTTTAAACAATAATTAAATTTTGTTGAATTGTTTATTTATTTCCTTACTTATATTTTTAATTAATTTTTGTTCAACTTTAATTTTTAATCTTGCCCCCCGTGAACTAAAATCCTGACTCCGCTATTGTTTATGTGTGTGTATGCAGTTGTGGAGGTGTTGGAGAACATGGTTTTCTTATCAAATGCCATGAACTTTGTTGCCTACTTTATGAAGTCGATGCATTACCCAGCTGCTCAAGCTTCAAACATGGTAACCAATTTCATGGGAACCTCTTTTCTGCTCACCATATTTGGGGGTTTCATCAGCGACTCCTTCTTCACAAGATTCACTACATTCATCTTCTTCTGTACAATGGAGCTACTGGTACACTATCTTTCCCCCCACCTTTTTCCTTTTTTTTTTCTTTTTTTTTTTTCAGAAACTTTAATATTTATCTAATGATTTTTCGGCATTTTTACATTCGTACTACCCTTAAAATTTAAAAAATTGCAATATCAGGTTGTCATATTTTAAAATTTTGCGAGTCACCCATACGGTAGCTAGGATTTTATGTTAAATTTTAATGGAGAACCCCAAAATACCCCCATTTAAAAAAAAAATAAAAAATTATCCTTTTTGTCAACCATGGAGCAATTTCTTATTATTATTTTTAAAACATGGGTGGCATTTCACTTATTAATCGTTTGATTTTATCCTAAATCCTAATGGTAGCTGGTAGGGTTGACATTGTAAACTTTTAAAACATGGTAGCCTAACATTGCAATTTTTCAAACTTTAAGTATACAGTTACAAAAATGTCGAAACATCAATGATAAGTGATTTTTTTTTTTTCAAGTCACTAATCCGTTAGTTACAATTTTCTGTTAAATTCTAATAGAGAACGCTAAAATACCCCTATTTAAAAATAAGATAAAATAAAATTGCTCCATTTTTTTTAAAAAAAAACTAGGGTGACATTTAACCAATTAACGGTTTGATTTAACCCTAAATTCTAACGGTAGGGTTGCCATTGCAAATTTTTAAAACATGATAACCGGCCATTGCAACTTTTTAAACTTTAGGGAACGATTACAAAAATGTCGAAACATCAGTATTAAGTGAAGTTTTCTATCGTCTTCTTCTTCTTCTTTTTCTTTTTTTCTTTTTTTTTTTTTTTTTTTTTTTTTTTTTTTTTTTTATTTTTTAATTTTTAATTTTAAAGTTCCATTAACGTGGCTAGGAGAAGGAAATCCAAATACCATTGGGAATGTTGGTTGCCACATTCATCGTCTATATATGATGAATAATAGAGATTAATATATATTAATATTTGCTTGTACAAATAATTAATTTTAATTTGTAGGGACTTATCCTACTGACAGTCCAAGCTCATGAAACTCGATTACAACCAGCCATGCACAGAAGGCCCTCTCGGTTTCAATCAGCTATTCTTCATAGTGGGCTCTATGCCATGGCCATTGGTGTCGGCGGAGTTAAGGCCTCCTTGCCCGCACATGGCGCTGATCAGCTTGACAACAGTGACCGGAGACTCATCTCCGCCTTCTTCAACTGGTTTTTCTTTTCCCTCTGCACCGGCGGCCTCATAGCCGTGACCGTAATGATCTGGATTGAAGAGAACCTCGGATGGAATTGGAGTTTTAAGATATCGGTTCTAGTGTTGACTTTGGCCCTCTGCATTTTCACAGTTGGTTTCCCATTTTACAGATACAAACGCCCGGCCGGAGGAAGTCCATTAACTAGGATTTTTAAGGTAATTAAGTCACAAGTTTGCTGTTGATGCCACCATTAACTTATAGGAAAAACTTCACTTACATCATCTCAAGGTATAAACGTGCAATTATAATCTCAAAGCGTCAAAAGTTGTAATGTCAGTATCTCATGTTTCAGTCATTTTAATTCCACATTTTTTTATTAAAAAAGAGAAATTATTCATTTCATCCTCTGTTCTTCTCCCATCCTCCCATTTTTAAAAATTACTACTGAATCTGTGAGGTGTATGTGTGTGTCCCTCATGTGAGCCTTACAAATCTAATGAGAATTTTTAAAAGTAGGAAGATAATAGAATGTCATAAGGATGATGTATATATAGCACATCTTGTTAAAATATCCAAAATACGAAAAATTAAAAAATGCATTCAACTCACACACAACTCTGTCATGGGTCTCATGACGAATTTTCACTTCTTTTTTTTTCTTGAATTTTCATTTTGTTTGTTTTTTTTTTTTTTTTTTTTTTTTTTTTTTTTTTTTTAAAAAAAAAAAAAGGAAGCATTTTAGGCATTTTAACAAAAAAATGAATGAAATTGAAAGGAGCTAAAACATGAAATACCGATATTGCAAAATTTTAAAATTTGAGGTAATGATTACAAAACCGCTTATACTTCAAATGTATATATAAGAGTATCTCCAATAGAGTAGGTAAATTTGACTATTATGAGCCATTTTTTGCCTCCAATAGAATAGACAGAATATAATTTTTTCTCCTAGTGTGAATAGTGAATAGATAGAAGAGCGTATTCACTATTCATACTGTAAGCAGTTTTTTATTGATTTCTCTCTCTACCTTTCCTTCTTTCGCACTCTCTGTCCCTCTTTCTTTTACACTCTCTTCCACAAAAAATAATATTTAAAGAAAACAGAGAGTAGAGTAGAGTAGAAAATCTATTGGAGAGATTAAAAAAAACAGTAATTAAAGTAGAGAGTGTACTTTTTTCAATAACTACTTTGGTTATTATTACTGGAGAGTGAAGTTTTTCCTAACTTCTAATTCATTCCATAAATTCATCGAGGTTTAACAATTGTTTTTATAAATTTAATTTTTTTTTTGAGTTTTATGTGTTTAAATTTGTTCATTATGGTTTTGATTGTGTCTCCATCCTCCTTCAAGGTGTTAGCTTCAACAGTTGGAAACTGGAAAATGTCACCAGCAGCAGAGACAGTGAGTGAGGATGGTGTACCAGAAACAAATAGAGCCAATGGCCGACTCCGTGACAAGTTCAAGTAAGAAATATAGAATAGAGAGTAATATAACATTAATTCCTCGGGCCATGATTGTTTAAATATAAAAAACACTCACAATTTGAAGAGATTCCTCTGGTCTATGCGACCTTTTTATTATTAGTCTTTTAGATGGATTAATTTATACTAGCTTTCATAAAGTTTAGGCTTGAGATCTCTTTTCAAATTCAAATTGTTTATCACATTCCTTCAATTACCACTGTGATAGGCACCCGAGATTGGATACTGACGTGAGATTGGATTTGATAGTTCCTTTCGAGTAAGAGAAATCACAATTCTTCACTTAGGATAGAAGAACGTACACTACAATACTCCACTCAGAGTAGGAGAAGACCACAACTTAAATAATTCATTCAATGCCTTTCATTAATAACCCAATGATATTTTAAATAGAAATACAGTCTAAAGCCTTCGCCTTCAAGTGATAGAGAAATGCTAGAGCATCTAATGTAGTCTTTCTTGAGTCTTTATATGCTAACTTAGCATACTTTTTTTTTAAAGTTCAATATTTAAATTCAAATACACTCTAATCCTAATATTAAATAATTCAATCCTAATGAGTTGGAATTCTATTTCAACTCAACCTCTTACCCTAATCTTAACCCTATCACACTAATATAATCCAAATAGAAATAAGCATATGAATGGCATTCCAATAAGTCATTCAGATTATTACCTTCTTCTTTTTTCTTTTTTTTTTCTTTTTTTTTTTTCTATCACAAATGGATAAAACAAAATTCTATACACATACCCCATGTGCATAAATATAAATATAAGTATTTCAGTCTCCGAGAATAACTAACTTTAATGTCCAAAACATAGAAAAGAGAAACTCTACATAGAATTAATTAACAAGTCTCATATGCATGCCCCCACGTGATCTCTATTGTGATTTGCCAGCTGTTTTTTTTTTTTTTTTTTTTTTTTTTTGTCATAGGATTTGTAATCATTAATTTATTACTTAATATGCTTAATTCATACTTTATGTTTTTTAATAATCTCTCAAACCGAGATACTTGGCCTCGATATGCTTACTTTGATTTCCATTTACTATTACAAAAAATCTTTATAGGCCTTGCTATCGAATCAATCTTGAGACTGCTACGGGTTTACAACCCGTTGAAAAGAGAGCGCAATTAGAATTAGGGTTTTGCTCATAAATCATAACTCTTGTTAGATAAGATAAGAAACGGATTGTCTCCTTTAAAGGAATAATAGATTTATTATCCCTATTAAGAAAATAAATAGACTTGTTTATAAAGCAGTATCTCTAGTAAGAAAATAAGGAATTTGTCTCCCTTTAAAATTAGATTTGCTATTTACTTTATTTCAATTCTTACTACGTAATCTTCTATTTAAATGTGATAATTGATCAATAAAAATATGATAAGTTTATGATTCAACTCTAGTAGTTGTTTTGAAAGGTTTAAAGTTTCTCAAACTATCCTAAAATTAAGAGGCCTAGGATTCCTCAAATTATCTTACCAAGATCTATCATTCTTGTTATTTTTCATCCATATTTACAGAGGCCCGTAACAGAGACCAAACTTCCTCAACCATAATGGTTGTATAGTAGCTTCATAAGAGGAACCAATAAATTCCATCTCCATGGAGAGGAAACAATTATAGTTTGTTTAACTTTTCCCAAAAAAAAAAAAAACTATAGTTTGTTTATTAAGTCCCTAAGATATAACACCTTCAGCAATAAGGAAAATGTATCTTAAAGTAGACTTTCTTGTGTCTATATATACCTATAAAAATAAAATTTTATGATCAGTTTGGTAGGGAGGTTGCTCGTTTTTTGGTCGATTTGGGTCTTGAAGCTAATATCTTTCAAGCCCGATCGAGATGGATCCAGAGAACGCCTGATACATTTTACTGTTGGGTGGCCTCTCGGCTATCTCTCATCTTGGCCGCTCTTTACGTTATGCCACCATAGTTGGCGCTCGGCCATTGCTTGTTTGAAGAGATATAGACAATGATAAACAACATTCTCAATAAAACTATAAAGTATAATGACTTCATTAAATTTTATAAACTATTAGCGGATTGGAAGGCTTGTTTGAGCCTATATAGATTTTTTTTTAAGTTTGCAAACTAAGTGGTTGCCTTAATCAACACAAAAAAACTTTATATTGGGTCATGTACATGAGAAATGATTCTTCACCACCTAGATATACAACTTTTCACCACCTTGTTTATGTGGCAAGGTGGTCCCCCACTTTATTTTATTTTTTAAAAATAAAAAAACTCTAAAGTTAGGGGACCACCTTGCCACATAGATAAGATGGTGAAAAGTTGTATATTTAAGTGGTGGAGAATCATATCTCCATGTACATATACCTCTCCCCTTTTAGTTCAAATTGAGCTACCAAAGACATAACTATCACATATCAATTCTTCTTAGAAACTACCTGAATAAATCAATTATTTTATATCGGTTTAAACTTTTGAGATAATTATTTATTTAACAAGAAGCGATATATTATATGTTAATCACAATCAAACAAGAACATAACGATCACGAGCTAACTTTTGCACAAAATAATAATAATAATAATAATAATAATTAAAAAAAAAAAAAAAAACCAACTTATATTGCATATTTGGAATTCAAAAAGAATCTACCAAGTTCTTTAATTGAATCCCTTATGGTTGGCATAATCTCAAAATAAATAAATCCTTAGGGTAACGTAGAAAGTAGTAATTGCTTCGTGAAAGCTGCCCGTTCTATGAAGGCACTGACTCACATGGCTCACGTTTTGACTTGGAACGGGGTGATCCACATATTGGCCAACATCTAATTAATGCAAAATAAGCATAAATTTGTTGAACAATACAATATACCGTGAAGGAAACTCATATCGATACCACATGCTAGAAATTGAAATACACGATATATAAATGATTCTTTAAACGATTTAATTAAGTAGAAATAATTAACACTCACAACTCAATATTTAGAGATATTCTTATAACCTATGCCATTAGATTAGCCTTTTAGATGGAGTTATACACACTCTTATAAACCCTACGCTAGGGAGACCCTTTTGTTAAAATATATTATGAGATTTGATTTCAAAGATTTGATTGTAATCTTTTATAATCAGTTATGATGGTAATTATACCATACTTATCTACTCGAAGTCGCTTATAAACACGAGTATTTTGTATTGTAACATTATAATCAAGTGAACGTATGTTATAGACAGAAACACATAAATTTTATTATTTTTATGTTTCTATTTTCTTATTTCCCTGTTCTCTTTTAATTTTTTTTTTAATACATTTGTTTTTCGTCAAGAAATGTAATTTTAATCAACTACCACTACAAGAATTCTAATAAGAATGAGTATTATCTTATGTGCCTCCCATCATATAGTAGCTAGTTAGAAAATTAAATTATACTCTTATGTGGTATGTTCCCCATATATATTAGATCTCCTTCTAGGCATGTCTCATAATTACAAGTTTTAGCCCGTTGCCAAGTTAGATCATTAGCAACATACTCAATAAATCTCATTCAAAGGGGCGGAGCTAGGATTTGAAATTTGGAACGGTCAAATTGGAAAAAAATAAAAAAAAAAAAAAAAAAAAAAAATTTAGGAGTAAAATTTAATTTAATTTTTTTTTAGGACCACCTTGAGACACAAGGCGGCTCCGCCTCTGCTAATTCATTTTCTTGAATGTAGGAAAAACGCCCTAAATCAAGTGAAACTCAAGGAAATGATCTAGGCTAACAGTTTTGCTTCCATTATTGTTAGTGCTCTTATGCATAGGCAATTAATTGAATATTTGAAAGAATTATTTCATGTCGGCTAATTAAGTTGACAAAATTAATTAAAAAAGGCAAAAATCTAATTGCAGGGTCCTGGAAAAAGCACTGGCTGATAACACCATCACAGCAGCTGATGTTGAGGAAACAAAAACCTTTATTGGCCTGCTTTTTATCTTTGCCACCACAATCATGATGAACTGTTGCCTTGCTCAACTCCAGACATTCTCAGTGCAACAAGGGAACATCATGAACAGAACAATCAACGACTTCAAACTCCCAACACAATCCTTATCAGTGTTTCCCCTCTCCATCATGCTCGCTTCCATACCCTTGTACGAGCATTTCATACGGATCTTTGGCAACAAATTCCAACGCCCACTTGGGAGAATAGGCTTGGGGCTAGCACTGGCCTCAGGGTCCATGGCCGTGGCGGCTATAGTCGAAGCTAAGAGGCGCGAGGCGGCGCAGAATAATGTCACCCTGTCCGTCTTTTGGCTCGGCTGGCAATACCTTCTGCTGGGAGTTGCCGACATGTTTACTCTCGGCGGAATGCTTGATTTTTTCTACTCTGAAGCAGCAGACAGCATGAGAAGCATGTCTACTGCGTTGTCATGGTGCTCCACCTCAATGGGCTACTTCCTTAGCTCTCTGCTCGTCAGCCTATCCAACTGGGTGACTGCAAAATTCGGCCGACCTTGGCTTGGGGGAAATGATCTGAATCATGCCCGTTTAGATCTGTTCTACGCCCTCCTTTCCATTCTAAACTTGCTTAATCTTTTCAACTACATCTATTGGGCCAAGAGGTATTAGAATTACCTGTTCAAATTACTAATAATTCAGAGAGATACTTCTATAACTACAAGTCATCATGTTACACATGTATGTTATCATATATAAAATAGTTCAAATGAAACGAAGGAGAATCTTATTCTAATAGGATTGACAAAACGGGTTGTGCGGATCAATTCGTCGGGATGGTGGGTTACCTATCGGGTTGGCGAGTCAACTCGTTTAGTTAATTTGGTCATAAATAGGTTGACAAGTCATAAACGAGTCATAACGAGTTATAACCTAAACTCAAACCTAGCTTATAACTTCATGTCATGTTCTTGTCGAATTCGTGAATCGTGTTAAAATTGTCAACCTTAATTTTGAATGGGATGAAGGGTAAAGGGTATCGGTACCAACTTGGTTGGCGAGTCAACCCGTTTAGTTAATTTGATCATAAACGGGTTGACGAGTCATAAATGGGTCGTAAACGTATCATAAATGTGTCATAAACAAATTAGCCGGTCATAACGGATTATACCATAAACTCAAACTGTTATGTTCATGTCAAATTCGTAAATCATGTCAAAATTATCAATAGAGAGTATCGTGCCAACTTGTACTATATAAAACGTGTACTTGTACTACATAAAACATGTACGTTGAAAGGCCGGCGATGTGGAAAGAGGACTTTGTGGGCAGGCGCCATTAATGGAGTCACAATTATTTGACTGAAACAAGGTAGACAAATAACATAAAGACAAGGATGGTGCTTAGTGCTTAGAGTTGTCAATTGTGTGTCCGTCAAAGTAGAGGAAATAATTATTTATGGTAACGGCTAGTTGTCCACACTAAAGTCAGAGCTGTTTTTGCTTTTGGGTTGTCCAATAAAATTGAATATGGGGGATATGATGCTTCCTTTCACATTCACCAACCAATTTTGTCTATCATTTGGCTGTTTCATAGCACGCACGGTGCTACCCTACAAATATCTTTACCTCAAAAGTGGTCCAAGATACGGCGATTTTTTTTTTTTTTTTTTTTTTTTTATAGGTAAGATACGGCGATTTATGTGTTACATCCTCTTCACCGATAATAGTCAAAGCAATTAATAAAGAGGTACAATTTATTATTTTAGTTATTGTTTATATTTTTATATTCTCTTTAATAGATTTTTTATTCAACTTCTAAGAATTAATAATAATTTAAAGAGAAGTAAAGAAAAGAGAAGAAACATAAATTTTAAGTGGTTCGACCTATGACCTACATCCATGCATTAAAGTTTTTTTTTTTTTTTTGCTACATCTTTCCTTTTTTATTATTCTTATATATAATACTCTATTTATAAAAAAAATAGTTTAAACGTTATAAGTCTCTTCTACTTCTACGTTAACAACAATAAATCTAATTTATCATCTTGTAACTCTTATATCTTTAGTTTTTGTAACCATTGTCTCAATACTACTCTCTACTTGTATTTAAATACTATTTTGTGTGAGAAAAAGTGTGAAAGAAATAGGAAGAGAGAGAGAAAAAAAAAAACTACTACTAGAAGGAAAAAAAAAATTATTTTGCCTGTTATGCTTAAGACGAAAAATGACTCATAATAATCAAATTTAACTATTATAACCACTTGCCTATTCTGTTTTTGGTACTCTAATAGTTCTAGAGATTTTTAATAATTTTGTTATTTGAATCGTTAATAATTTTGATAATAAATATGAAAGAATTTTTATGGTGTCCACTGCTCGAACAAATATTGGGTAGTTCGCCCACATTTTCAATCAATTAGGCTTCATAAGAACTTTTTTTCGTATTTGCTGCTCGAATTGTTAGACAGCAAATTGTAGAGGATCTGAATCTAAAAATATCTTATTCCAAAGTAGCGCAAAATATGGTAATTTTTTAAGTGTATTCCAAAGCAAACACAAAACAAGAGGCCAAACTAATAGCCACATTTTTCTTATCTTAATAATCACATGCAGGAATTAGGCAAATGGTAAGAAAACAGAAAATATAAATTAGTAAGAGAGAGACAATATAATTTGTCTTAAGATATTGTCCATTGCTTGCTTTTGGACAGACGTGAATCACTAATGGTTTTTTTTAAGGTTAATCACATGCGAGAATTAGCCAAACGATAAGAAACAATAAATAAATAAATAAATAGACATTATGTCTTACCATATCGTCCGTGAATCACAAATGGTTCTTTAATTCCAACAAAACGTAATTTGCTTCTGATGGGTCTCACTTAGTTTTAGATTATCTCTTCCTTCTAATCAGCTGAACTTGTCTATATATATATATATATATATATATTTTAACACTCAAAAAGTAGTAGGGGCCACCTTGCCATATAAGCAAGGTGACTTTTTGATACAACTTTTCACCACCTTGCTTATGTGGCAAGGTGGTCCCCCATCTTATTTTATTTTTAAAACTCAAAAAGTAGTAAGGGACCACCTTGCCATATAAGCAAGGTGGTGAAAAGTTGTATCAAGAGGTGGCAATGAATCATTACTATATATATATATATATATAGAGAGAGAGAGAGAGAGAGAGAGAGATGATTCTTTACCACCTAAATATACAACTTTTCACCACCTTGTCTATGTGGCAAGGTGGTCCCCCACTTTATTTTATTTTTTAAAAATAAAAAAACTCTAAAGTTAGTAGGGGACCACCTTGCCACATAGACAAGGTGGTGAAAAGTTGTATATTTAGGTGGTAGTGAATCATTACTCATATATATATATATATATCTTGGCCCTGACCTCGGCTTTCAGCTGTGCTGACGGCACGTTGACAGCAGTGTCATGTTCCTAATGGCCTAGAATCTTAACAAAGAGTAGATGCAACAAACAAACTGAAGCAATAGCAGATTAAGCAGAATAACCAGCCACTTGGGCGGATGTACAGATTAAGCAAGAATCAACTCAACACCGATACCATATATATATATATGCTCCCTCAATAAATTTGCAATATACCTTTTTTGTTCGAGGAGCATCTTCTCCGTTTAATTTAAAATAGATAGGAGCCGATTAGTGATTTTAAGAGAGATAAAATGATTTAAAAACTGTTCAGTTTGAGACTTGGGTAAATCTTTATCTCAAAAATAAGGATTTGCTATTAAATCCTGCAAAAATTTTTAAAATACCATTGTGTTTATTTTTTAAAATAAATTTATAAAATATTTCAAATATTCAAGTATGGGTATTTTTACAAATTCCGTTAAATTTGACTAACACCTAGATCGTAGCATTTTTTTTTCTTCTTTTTCTTCCTAAAAAAATAGGGGTATTTTGGGTACTTCATTAGGATTTAATTCTAACGGAGTACACTTAAGAGAGACGTTTAGAAATTTGGATGCTCCAGTTTGAGACGTTTGTTAGTTTAGTACCCTTATCTCAAAACGGTGTATAATTCGATACCCTTTTGTAAAGTTATTCTAAAATAAAATGATTATTTTACTCCTCTAAAACCAACTAACCGCTCTCTCCATTTCATTTTGAAATGGGGAGAATCCGATTCCTTTTTTGTTTGGCAAAAAAAAACAAAATATCCATAAAAATTTGAAAAAAAGGGGAAACAAAAAAAAGAAGCAGTTTGTGGGTCGGTCTGTCGCCACTTTTTTATTTTTTTATAATAAAATGTTAGTTTGTATGTCTACTTTTTGAAAATTAAAATTAAAACCAAAAAAACAAAAGAAGAAGAAGCAGTTTGTGGGTCAGTCTGTCGCCACTTTTTTTTTATTATTATTATTTATAATAAAATGTTAGCTCGTATGTCTACTTTTTTTTTTTTTTTTTTTCTGAAAAAAAAAAAGAAAAAAAAAAGGGCGATTCTTCTGGAACATGAGAAAAAGCAGCAATCGCATGTGGCCGGCGAAAGATCGCAAATGGGGAAGGAGCTAAATTTTGCTCGTCCACAAAAGGAAATTCCAAGTCCACTTTTTTGGCTAGGCCATCCAAGTCATTCAACACAACGGCGAAAAAACTGAAAATAATAATAATAAAAATAATAAAATAAAAATAAAATAACAGTAAAATTTGACTAAAATATAAATAACTCAATCCGAAAGTTATTCAGTTCGCACGTGGTGGGCACTGGACAGGTATGTTAATGTATGACCACCGTTTCCGAAGCCACATACATGCCCATTTCCATCCACTACTTTTTTAGGATGAACAGATTCCATCCCACCATTTACCGGCCCCCCTTCCTCGCATCAACCGCGTGTTCTCTTCTCTCCCAATCTCTCTCTCACGCGGATAGAGTCAAACTACTTACTTAATCGAGAACAATACCCCCACGTGGCCCAATCAAAACATGCCACGTCCTATGGTTTCTAAGTTCTGATATTCACTCTGCTAATTGATTCCTATATATATATATATAGGCTCCTCCTCCAAGCCTTGAGGATCCTCTGCAATTGCCCAACTCTTAAACAATTCATAGAATCTGATCTCGCTAGATCCGTTCACTGTCAACGCAATGGGCGGGCCTTGTTTTACATGCGGAGCGGTCTTGGGGCTGGGGGTCTTAGCCTTCGTGGCTCTGCTGGTCGCACCGACTGAGTCTCTTGATTGTACTTCACAAAAGTTTACAAACAAGCAGGTGTACGCCAACTGCACCGATCTCCCGCATCTGAGCGCTAACTTGCACTGGAGCTACAACGCCTCAAATTCCTCGTTGTCGGTGGTGTTCGTGGCCCCCCCGCCCAAGCCAGGTGGCTGGGTGTCGTGGGCCATCAACCCCAATGCGACCGGCATGGCCGGGTCGCAGGCCCTGCTGGCATTCAAATCCAACGGCTCCGTCACCATCCAGACCTACGACATCCGTGCCTACAATTTCAGCCTGTCTGGACTGAAGCTGGCTTACGAGGTGTGGGACCTGAGTGCCGAGGACTCCAACGGGACCTTCAAGATCTTTGGCAAATGGAAGCTGCCGGCAGGCACGGAGAAGGTGAATCAGGTCTGGCAGGCGGGTCCGGGATTGAGCCCACAAGGCTATCCGATGATGCACGCATTACAGCCCGAGAATCTTCAAGCCAAAGCGAACCTGCAGTTGGTCGGTCAAGAGGCTGTCAGCCCTACTGGGTCTGCCGCCTCTGAACCTTCTGCCTCTACTACTCCTGCACCCTCTGGCTCTACTCCTAGCGGGGCTTCAACGCTTAGAGGGGGATTCAGTGTGGGTCTATTTCTCATTCTTGCGATTTTTATGATGCCCTCCGCCTAAACAAATATTGGGTAGTTCACCATATTTTCAATCAGGTGGGCTTCATAAGAACTTTCACTTATATTTGCTGCTCGAATTGTTAGACAGCAAATTGTAGAGGATCCGAATATAAAAATATCTTATTCCAAAGTACCGCAAGATATGGTAATTTTTTAAGTGTATTCCAAAGCAAACACAAAACAAGAGGCCAAACTAATAATCACATTTTTCTTATCCTAATAATCACATGCAGGAATTAGGCAAATGGTAAGAAAACAGAAAATATAAATTAGTAAGAGAGACAATATCATATGTATTAAGATATTGTCCATTGCTTGCTTTTGGACATACGTGAATCACTAATGGTTTTTTTTTTGAGCTTAATCACATGCGAGAATCAGCCAAACGGTAAGAAAACAGAAAATAAATAAATAAACATTATGTTTTACTATATTGTCCGTGAATCACAAATGGTTCTTTAATTTCAACAAAAGCGTAATTTACTACTGATTGGTCTCACTTAATTAATTTTAGATTATCTATTCCTGCTAATCCGCAGAACTTGTCCATATATCACATTTGAATATATATATATGCTCTCTCAATAAATTTGCAATATAACTTTTTTTGTCAAAAAATCCGCTCCATTTTATTTGAAATAGATAGGAGCCGGTTAGTGATTTCAAGAGGGGTAAAATGGTTCAAAAACCGCTCAGTTTGAGACTTGGATAAATCCTTATCTCAAAAATAAGGATTTGCTATTAAATCCTACAAAAATTTTCAAAATACCACTGTATTTATTTATTTTTTTTAAAAATTATAAAAAATTTCAAATATTCAGGCATAAGTATTTTTGCAAATTCCGTTAAATTCTGACTAACACCTAGATCCTAGCATTTTTTTTTTTTTTTTTGCCAAAAACAATAGGAGTATTTTGGGTACTCTGTTAGGATTTAACAGCAAATTCTAACGGAATACCATTAAGTAAGACGTTTGGAAACTTGGATATTCCAGTTTGAGACGTTTGTTAGTTTAGTATCTTTATTTCAAAACGGCGTATAATTCGATACTCTTTTATGAAGTTATCCAAAAATAAAATGATATTTTACCCCTATAAAACAAACGAGAAATAATACATTCACAACTCCTCCCACCCAACTCTCACATAACCCTCTCACATTGTGTGAGTCTCATGCATGTGGGTCCCACATGTGAGGCCCACACAATGTGAAAGGAGGGTAGTGTGGGAGTCGGGTGGAGGTTGTAAGGAAAATATTTCTCAAACCAAAGCAATCGCTCTCCTGGGCATCCGTTTCCTATTGTTGGGGTTGTTAGAGTTATAGTTGAAGTAGTTAAAAGTTCATTCAGTTAATAAATCCTATTATTTAGGACATGTAGGTAGAGTCTGACCATTTCCTTAGCCATTTACCACGTTAATAGGATCAGTAAAACGTGGGTTGTTTGTTTTCAATTTTATCTCTTTGCAAGGCTTATATAAGCCAAAAGCTTATTTTGAATCGAATAACATTCATTCAGATATTTTTCTGAATTGCTTTGTGCTTAGAGTTTACAACAAATGGTATCAAAGCTCCATCACGGGGCCTGATTGTGAGAGAAAAGAAACCGCTGTTTCTTAAGAAGAGAAAGAGTGAGAAGAGAGAGAATCGAAGTATGGTAGCTGAAAATAATTTCGTTAAACCTGCAATTCCTAAGTTTGATGGCCATTACGATCATTGGTCCATGCTTATGGAAAATTTTCTTCGTTCAAAGGAGTATTGGAGTTTGGTGGAGACTGGAATCCCTGCTGCAGCAGAAGGAGTGGAGCTTACTGAAGCACAACAAAAATCAATTGCAGACCAGAAGCTGAAAGACTTGAAGGTCAAGAATTATCTGTTCCAAACCATTGATCGAACCATTATGGAGACGATCCTCAACAGAGACACTACCAAGCACATCTGGGACTCTATGAAGCAGAAGTACCAGGGTTCCACAAGAGTCAAAAGAGCACAGCTCCAAGCTTTTCGAAGGAGTTTGAGGTTCTACAGATGAAAGAGGGTGAGAATGTTGATACGTACTTCGCTCGAACACTCATCATAGCAAACAAGATGAAGATTCATGGTGAAAACATGCAGCCAGTGGTGATCATTGAAAAGATCATGAGATCAATGACCTTAAGGTTCAACTATGTTGTGTGTTCGGTTGAAGAATCTAATAACTTAGACACCTTTACCATTGATGAGTTGCAGAGCAGCTTACTGGTACATGAGCAGAGGATGAACGGGCATGGAGGATATGAGCAGGCATTAAAGGTGACCTACGATGATAGAATTGGTGGAAGAAGAGGCGGTTGAGCTCCTGGAGCTTTTCGAGGAAGAGGTAGAGGAAGAGGCAGACAAGCATTCAACAAAGCTATAGTTGAGTGTTATAAGTGTCATCAATTAGGGCACTTTCAATATGAGTGTCCTAAATGGGAGAAGGAAGCGAATTATGCTGAGCTTGACGAGCAAGAAGAAATGTTGCTGATGTCATATGTGGAGCTTAATTAATCAAGGATAGAAGATGTCTGGTTCCTTGACTCAGGGTGTAGCAATCATATGTGTGCAAATAAGGAGTGGTTCTTGGATCTTGATGAGGAATTCCGGCAATCTGTGAAGCTCGGGAATAATTCCAAGATGGCTGTGTTGGGAAGGGGTAACATTAGGTTGCAAATTGCTAGAGTTACTCAGGTAATCACTGAAGTTTTCTATATATCTGAGTTGAAAAATAACTTATTAAGTGTTGGACAATTGCAAGAAAGAGGTGTAGCTATTTTGATACAACATGGAGTATGTAGAGTCTATCATCCCAAGAAAGGGCTTATTATGCAAACAGCAATGTCTGCAAACAGGATGTTCATATTGCTTGCAAGAATTCTGCCGAAAGCTCCCACTTGCTTCCAAACAATTCTTGAAGACAATACTCACCTTTGGCACTGCAGATATGGGCATCTAAGTTTCAAGGGTCTGAGAACATTGCAATATAAGCAAATGGTGAGAGGGTTACCACAGTTGAAGGCACCATCCAAA
>NC_084895.1:8382500-8462500 GCF_958979055.1 Alnus glutinosa
AAGAACAAGTTACATACATTATGACAAAACCACTTAAGTTGGATGTGTTCTTGAAGCTGCATGAGTCAATGGGTGTGTGTGTGGTACCACGACTAAACTGAAAGCATTACTGCAATCAGTTTAGGGGATGAATTGTTGGGGTTGTTAGAGTTATAGTTGAAGTAGTCAAAAGTTCATTCAGTTAATAAATCCTATTATTTAGGACATGTAGGTAGAGTCTGACCATTTCCTTAGCCACTTACCACGTTATTAGGATCAGTAAAATGTGGGTTGTTTGTTTTCAATTTTATCTCTTTGTAAGGCTTATATAAGCCAAACACGACAGCCAAAAACTCTCGCTTTGGCGATTTTTTCCTCTGAGGGCAGAGACTTTGTTTGAGCTTGCAAATGGAGGAGGGCAGCCCTGGTTTGTTTGTGTTAGGTTTTGTATATAAATATTGTTTCTTCTCTCTTCGGGCATTGGTGGCACCTTAGAGGAGATGGGGTTTGTTTCTCTTGTCTTTTTCTGGGATGAAAAGGTAGAATCTTGTTTTTCTTTTGATTTGTTGGGGTTATCGGCGACCGATCTCTCGCATTCCTCAGCCGTGGGTTTTTTCTTGGAAATTCCGGTTTTGATTCGTGGAAATTGGTGCTGTTTTTGGGTCTGAGTTTGTCTGACGGTTTACCACACCGGCGGCTATGACTGAAGATGTCTCTGTTGGTCTAGATGGACTCACCAGCGTTGGAATGGTGGTTCGGGTGGTGGTTACTTTCTCGGGTTAACCTCTCTCAGGTTATCCGGCCAAAGGGGCGACATTTTCGAGTACAGGGCGATTTCTTCAGGTGTGCTAGTGGGGGCGATTTTGTAGGGAAATGGTTCTGGATTCTTCTGGACGGTTTGTTAGCGTGGCTCTTGCCCTATGCTTATTCGATCGGTTGGTTATGGCGTCCCTGCTCAGTGAGTCGAATCCTCAACCGCTCGGCACTGCTTGAGGTAGACCTTGGCTCTGCACAGAAGGGGAAATGGGGGATTCGGTCCGGCCAGTGCCTTTGTTGTTGTTTTTTGTTTGTGTCTTGTTGGTTAATTAGTACAATTGCTGCGTTCCCCTTGGCTTTTAGGGCAAAGGTGGTTTTTGTCTCCAAGCCTTTTGGTTGTTGGAGTTTTGTTCCTCCTGGTGCTTGAACCGGTGGAGGTGCAAGCAGAGATTTTCAGGTGCTGGCCTGTGAAGAACGGTGGGTGTTGGTGGATTTTCGGTGGAGATATGCTCATAGTCAGATCTTTTACCCTCGGCTGAATTTTTATGGAGCTTGTTCTCTGGGTTTTTGTTTGCTTTTGCTTGTATTCACAGTCTACCGTTTGGTAGCTGCTTTAAGCCAGGTTTTCCTGGTTTTGTGGGTAGAGATTCTTTATCTCTAGTTCGCTCTGATGGCCTTTGGGTGTTGAGATTGTGTTTGTGCTCTTTGTGCTTGTATTGTTCTTTTCTAGTTGTGTAACCCCCTGAGGATTATTTCTCAGCAATGAAGAAGATGAAGGCACTTTGTTCAAAAAAAAAAAAAAAAAAAAAGGCTTATATAAGCCAACAGCTTATTTTGAATCGAATAACATTCATTCAGATATTTTTCTAAATTGCTTTGTGCTTAGAGTTTACAACACCTTTTTTGTTTGGCAAAAAAACAAAATGTCTATAAAAATTTGAAAAAAATGGAAAACAAAAAAAGAAGCAGTTTGTGGGTCATTCTATCGCCACTTTCTTTTTCTTTTTTTTAATAATAAAAGAGTAATGATTGAATACCACCCAAAGATACAACTTTTTACCACCTTACCCATGTGGCAAAGTGGTCCCCCACTACTTTTTGAGTTTTTTTTATTTTTCTAAAAATAAATTAAGGTAGGAGATCACCTTACCACATAGGCAAGGTGGTGAAAAGTTGTATTTTTAGGTGGTATTCAATCATTACTCATAATAAAATGTTAGTTCGTATGTCTACTTTTTAAAAAATAAAATTAAAAATAGAAAAAGTGGAAAACAAAAAAAGAAGCAGTTTGTGGGTCATTCTGTCGCCACTTTTTTTTTTTTTTTTTTTTTAAATTTCTATGTCTACTTTTTAAAAATTAAAAAAAGGGGGAAAAAAATGAAGCTGTTTGTGGGTCAGTCTGTCGCCACTTTTTTTTTTTTTATTATTATTATTATTTATAATAAAATGTTAGTTCGTATTTCTAATTTTTTTTTTTTTTAAAAAAAAAGAAAAAGAAAAAAAGAAGCGATTCTTCTGGAACATGAGGAAAAGCAGCAATCGCATGTAGCCGGCGAAAGATCGCAAATGGGAAGGAGCCAAATTCTCCAAGTCGGCCACCAAAGGAAATTCCAAGTCCACCTATTTCGGTTGGGCGGCTGGCCTTCCAAAAAGTCATTCAACACAATGGCGAAAAAACTGAAAAAATAATAATAAAAAAAATAAAACAGTAAAATTTGACTAAAATATAAATAACTCAATCCGAAAGTCATTCGGTACGCACGTGGTGGGTGGACAGGTATGTTAATGTATGAAAACCGTTTCCGAGCCCACATGCGGCATTCCCATTGCCATCCACCACTACTTTTTTTTTTTTTTTTTTTAGTGTAATTTTGTATGTCATATAAATATTTATTAAGTTTTCATTGATGATGTGAATCACATACTTAATAATAATTTTAAAAATTATTTTATTATTTAATAGTTACTTTTTTTTTTTTTTTAAATGAATTATTTAATAGTTACTTAATAAACATTTACATAACGTATAGAATTAAACGTTTAGGATTAAAAGATTACATCCACTATTTACCGGCCGCCTTTCTCGCGCATCAACTGCGTGTTCTCCGTCTCTCGCGGATAGAGTCAAACTACTTACTACATCGAGAACAGTATCCCACCTGCCCCAATCAAAACATGCCACGTCCTAATGTTTCTAAGTTCTGATATCCACACTGACCGTTGCCTCCGTGAGACTTCTTTTACTCTCTCTGTATAGTGTATATATATATAAATATATATAGGCTCCTCCTCCAAGCCTTGAGGATCATCTGCAACTGCATGCCCAACGCCTAAACAATTCCTAGAAACAGATCTCGCTAGATCTGTTCACCTTCAACACAATGGGCAGGTCTTGTTTTACATGCGGAGCGGTTGTGGGGGTTTTAGCCGTCGTGGCTCTGCTGCTGGTCGCACCGGCTGAGTCTCTCAACTGTACTTCACAGAAGTTCACAAACAAGCAGGTGTACGCCAACTGCACCGATCTTCCGCATCTGAGCGCCAACTTGCACTGGAGCTACGACGCCTCCAATTCCTCGCTGTCGGTGGCGTTCGTGGCCCCCCCGCCCAAGCCAGATGGCTGGGTGGCGTGGGCCATCAACCCCAATGCGACCGGGATGGCCGGGTCACAGGCCCTGCTGGCCTTCAAATCCAACGGATCCGTCACCATCCAGACCTACGACATCCGCTCCTACAATTTCAGCCAGTCCGGATTGAAGCTGGTTTACGAGGTGTGGGACCTGAGCGCCGAGGACTCCAACGGGACCATCAAGATCTTCGGCAAATGGAAGCTGCCGGCGGGCACGAAGAAGGTGAATCAGGTCTGGCAGGTGGGTCCGGGATTGAACCCACAAGGCTATCCGATGATACACGCATTTCAGCCCGAGAATCTTCAGGCCAAAGCGAACCTGCAGTTGGTCGGCCATGAGGCTGTCAGCCCTACCGGGTCTGCCCCTGCTCCTGGACCCTCTGGCTCTGCTCCTGGACCCTCTAGCTCTGCTCCTGGAACCCCTGGCTCTGCTCCTGGAGCCCCTGGCTCTGCTCCTGGAACCCCTGGTTCTGCTCCTAGCGGGGCTTCAACGCTTAGAGGGGGACTCGGTGTGGGTCTGTTCCTCATTCTTGGTAGTTTGATTGCTTACAGATCTTAGATTTTGGAGAGCGGGACTCGGTGTGGGTCTGTTCCTCATTCTTGGTAGTTTGATTGCTTACCGACCTTGGATTTTGGAGATCGATTTTCTTGTTCTGGAACTCCCCCCCCGTGTGATAAACATAAACCATTTGTATTGTACCAGACGTTGTTTATGTGGAATAATAATTTTATTTCTTACCTCTGCTGATTTGATCCGAAAAAGTAACTTCTATTCCAAATATTTTGGTTTTTTCCCAACTGTCACTGTATGAAGTCATGATTCCTGCTATAAGGAAAAAGCTATCTTAATTTGGCCTTTTTATATGATTTGATCGGTTTTTTTTTTTCTTTCCTCGTCAAGCCTTTTTTTTCAAGGCCAAAAAAAAGGAAAAGAAAAAACGCTTTTTCTCAGCCTCTCAAAGACCACGCGTATGAGATTTGAAATCGACTGGCCACACGTCGTCTTAACTATTGTGCAAGCGGCGGCGAAGATAGGATTTAAGATTTGCGGATCAAACTGAAAACAAATATTGAGAAGGCCAAAATTATAAAAACAATAAAATTTATGGGTAAAATTAGTTAATTTTTTTTTTTTAGGATTTTTTTTTTTTTTTTTTTTTTTTTGAGAAAATCCCTGGCCTCATGCCCCCAAAGGCCAGGGGTAGCTCCGTCCCTATGTGCAAGTTGATTTGAGAAGAGGGATGCTAAAGTATTACCTGGTGTATATTTGAAATGGTATAAATATAATTTTTTTTTAATTAAAAAATTGTATATATGCTATCCAAAAAGATATAAATGTAAATTTTTAATTACATTTATACTATTCTAGATGTACACCAGGAAAACGCTAAAAAAATGCTTTAATATTCCTCATTTGAGAATTTCATTTCTGATATAGACTTTAATGCTGCCCATCACTAACAATATCTCCTGAATAAATCCAAACATAAATTAAATTCTAAAAAAAATAAAAAAATCACAAAAAAAAAAAATGAAAGAACTCAAGCAATAACATCTCAATTCTATATTGGGAAGAAATGAGTACCCCACATAAAATGTGTAATTTATAAAGATATTTATGGATGCTAAGTCTCACATTGCTTAGTTATTAGATGAAACTTGAGTTTATAAGCAAATTTTTAGGAAAGCTCCAAATTAATTAGTCATTTTAGGATGAAAACACATATGTGGTTAGCGCTTTTTCTTACGTCTTTAGAGAACTAGCCGCTGGCACCCAACTATTTTCCTTAAATTTAAGAAATAAAACTACTTTTTACTTCCGTATCTAAAAACATTTCGCAATAGTTTCCCTTAATTTTTCATAAACCATTAAAATATTATTTTTTTCATTTTTACTTTTTTATTTTCTTTCATTTTATTATTATAAAGATAATAGAGGTGAGAGGAGAAAGAATCGAATTTATGATTATAATAAGGAAAAAATCATATTTAGTCCCTATATTTTCATATGATTTGGATTTAGTCTTTAGGCTTTCAATTTTAAAAATAAGGTCCTGATTTTTCATATGATTTGCTGATTACTGTCACTGCTATTAATAAGGATCATTCTTGTTCGAGTAGCTATGGGCAATTGATCGACGACATTTGGGTTCGTTTATCTTCTTTTTATTCTCACTCTGTAAGTGATGTGAGCAGACAAGCAAATAATGCTGCTCATGTTTTAGCACAACATGCTTTGACTTTGAGTTTTGATCGGGTGTAGAAGGAGGAGTGCCCTCCCCCTATCCTACACACTGTAATGGCTGAAAAGTTTTCTTCAGTATAATGCAAAGCTCTATAATTTTCAAAAAATAAAAAAATTGAAAAAAATTAAAAAAATAAGGTCCTGATTTGGACTGCTTCATCAGTCCCCTATCGTTATGGTTTTGCACAAGTTTCAAATTGATCCCTCTATTAATTTAATGTTAAAGTTAAAGATTTTTTTTTTTATTACATGTGTTTCATTTGACACTCTAGGGTTTATGTTAGCACCCAATACAATGTCAATGTCCATATTAGTATCAAATTTAACGGTTTTCTATCTAATGTTACAAATCTAAAAGATTAAGATGACGAAGAATATAATTTTTGTTTCTAGAGTTGTGTCTTTTTCTTTTTTTTTTTTTTCTTTTTATTTATTTCTTCGCTTAGTGATGTGGCATTGAAATTTGGTATTGATATGGGCGACGTTGATGTGTCAATTGAGACACACATGAAATATGACAAACTATTGATCTTGAAAAAAAAAAAATGATAAAGAGGCCTATTTAAAATTTGTACAAAACCTAAGGACCATATTCTTGAAATTAGAAACTTAATGACTAAATTCAAATAAGATAAAAACCTAAGGACTAAATATAATTTTTTTTCCTTATAATAATCATTGGCAATGCTTAAGAAACCTGTAGGAATCTGCTCCAGATGAATTTTTTGTGATTTTTTTGACATTTTTTTCTATATTTAGGGAAAAAAAAAAAAACACCTATAAAAAATCTTTTACTAGTACTCTTAAACAAGTAATGAAAAAAGATGGAAAAATGTTAGGGGTACAAAGAAAATTTCAAAGGGAAGCTTACACAGATTACTGCCCCGCCATTTCATCATCATCAAAAAGAAAAAAAAAAAAAAAAAAAAAAAAAAAAAAAAAAAAAAAAAAAAAAAAAAAAAAAAAAAAAGGGAAGGGAAGGAGAAGAAGAAGAAGATGTTGATATCCCACAAGGAGCATCATTTTCTTCTTCTCTGCATCTCCTTCTCCATTTCGCTCTCCATCACGTTGAAACACACCCTGCAGAACAACGTGTAATTCATTTTAGTAGTTATCTTGTTTTCGTGTATTTCATTTCATTTCTACTACTACCATGTAATCTCTTATATATAGCCATCGGAAAGCCCAATAGCAATCCCAAACACCCACACCCAACCAATAACAACGGCCGTTCAAAAACCAAAAGAAAAAATCACCCCCATCATTGGCATACAATCTCACCCCCAAAAAATCCATCTACGGCCGCTAGAATCCAACCAAACCACCATCGCCCAGCCATAAATCCGCCAACCCCAGCCACAGATCCGAAATGCACCGAACCTAGCCTTCCAAATGTGCCGCCTATAATATCCCAAAAATTTAAAATAATTAAATTTTACAATAATTACAATTTAAAAATCGAACCCTTATTTTTGGAGACATATCAAAAGTTATGGGTTGAATTTCCCCTAGACACCCTTGACCTTTTACCTTTCTTCATTTTCGAACGTTCGAGACCTTCTTGAGCCAAATGTTCGACATAACACTAGAACGTTCGAAACATTCATCAACCAAACATTCTATTGGGATCATGCATATAAGAGTATACGAAGCGAAAAACAATCCCAACGATCTTTGTCTTCAATATAAACAAGGTTAAATTTAAAATTAAAAATACGAGTTCGTGATACTTACAATCAAACTCCTCATCTCCTAGGCATTGAAGGCTATATAACTCTGCTTGAAATTCTTCTTGCATGTTGAATGACGAAGAACATGTTCTTGATTCAACCTCATATCTTCTCTTTGATGACTAAATATGACTGTGAGTGTAGACTCACAAAACTATTATCAATTCTCAAGTCTTTAGGATATAAATTCCTTGGCCCAAGATTTATAAAATAAAACATCACAAATAAATAAATACATAACTGAGGTCCAAAGAGGAAAACTCATAGAGGGACTTAAAGAGAAAAATACATTTAGCTCCAATAAGCATGTGACAGTTGTCACACGACACTATTAATCATATTTGATTCCATTAAACAAATATGACTGCACTCTAATATTTATTTTTCGATTAGTCAATTAATCACAGTGACGTACTTATTTATTACATATTATACCTTCGAGGAATTATTCCATAATCGAATCAAAGTCCATACATTGTTACTTTGTTCATTACCTATTTTCCTTGAAACCCTAATTTAATTACATGATTATTTTGTTCCCTCTAAGATTCAATCTCACCTTGTACATAGAAGTTCAATAAATCCCACTAAAACACTAAGGCCCGAGCTTTAGAATGATCATTCTTATTAAATATGCATCAATGAGAATATTTCTTATGACTTTGTTTTTGACAAAGGATCTAGATTCCTTCTTGAAAATTGTGTTTTTACAATGCTGCATGCGATCATCCAATGCACGAAAATGTTAACCATAGATGGTTCTCACTCATAGATACATAAAGTGACGTGTACTTTATATTTGAGTTAACGATCTTCTCAGAATTTAGAATAACAATTATAAGCCGTCATGCACATATATCATTTTTTGTGACAATGTTAAAAGAATGATGTCTCACGTGGTCCTTCGGTGCATGACACTACCTTCTTACACCAATATATCAACCCAAAGCCCACTTACTTCTTCTAATCAAGACAGATCGTTGAAGTTGACATGTTAAAATCTAGATGAATTTTCTTGTTCCATTTATGACTACGAATAATCTTTTATAACTTAAAAGGGATTATGACTATGATCTTCTATGTGATAATTCATATACTCACACCATAGTCAAATATAATGTAACTTAGGGACCTTAAATGTATATAATGTGCATTTAAAACATTAATGTATATGCCAAATGTTTAATATTATATAATTATAGCAAAGCTTCATCCAACCAATTGAAGTTTTGGACACTAGTCCCATCAATTTTCTACTTGTCCTTAATTCCAATTAGACACTTATCTGCAATCCATATTCATGAAGTGATACATTCACTGTCTCACTAAGTCAAGTAACATGTGAAAAAGATTTAATAGAACTTAGTCTAATTAGACCCTTGCCACTTTATTATCTTCCTAAGAGACATCTCTCTCTTTTGAGATAACATTTATGTCTCTTTGAATTGCAAAACACATTTGGTTCATTATGGAATTAACAACTCTTTTCCTGCTATATCTCTCTAACTTACTCTTTAAAGTAACCACTTTTAATTTTTAGGTAAGCCAATATGACAACCTATCAACAATCCATTTAAACAATGTCTAGGTTTTAACTACAGATAGTACTCCTACATCATCACCAATTATTAGGGTCTTATCAATAGTGATTATTACCATTTTACTTGATATCTCCTATACCCATGGCTTCATCAAAGTTTTGATCTAACACTCGACTTATTAGATCAAACCTGATATTTCAATACTTGGATGCATGCATAAGTCCCACAATGTACTTTTCATCTTGCATATTACATGCCTCTAGATCCCTTCTAAAACACTTGTTTAACTATATCTTTCAGATACATCTGTCATGGTGATTATCTCGAAATAAGCAACCATAAACCTTTAATTTGAATAGACTTCAAGTATGATTTCAGGTGAATAATTTTCTCATAGTTGATCCCTTTTGTTCACATAAAACACTCCTACAAACATAAAAGCATTTTTTACCATTGTATTACATCATGTCAGAATATAAGATATGGTACTTGTTATAGAACCATATCTTATATTCTAACACATTAAAACAATTTTCAATATATATATATATATAATCATTAACAAAAAGAGCCTAGATCTTTCTCTAAATGGATTCATTGGTTATAAAATATATTATGAACAATAGCTATAATAATGAATTTACAAAAAAAAAAAAAAAATGGATTAGTGCGTTTAGTAATCTTGTATAAGAATGATTTTTAAATAAATTTTTATTAATATTTTATATTCAATATAAAATTGTAAAAGTCTTTTGTATTGAAAGACCGGGTTCTACCAAATCTGTGAAGTTTCGAAGTTTAGTTTTTTCAAAGTCAAATCTTTCTCTTTGTGGCAGTTCTTGCCTGTAACGCGCCACTCCACTCTTCGATGTCCTAGCTTCCCGGCACTATCAACCGCTTTTTTCCTCAGACATCCATTCGCCGATGCGTGGACTTTATGTATTTTTCCGTCGAGTATTGTTATTTATAACTTAACCCGAACCGTTCGAGCTTCATACTCTCTATCTGTGTTGGAGATCTCGTTTCCGTTGTCCTTTCTCTTAGTCTGTTCGGTTTCCTTAAAATTTGGACTAGATCTAAGTTTTTATTTCTTAGTCTATTTGATTTCTTTGAAAGCTAGATTAGATCTAAGTTTATAGGGGGTTCTTTTACTCTAATGCTCCGTTTGTTTCGGCGTAAAATGATTTCCGGAAAATGATTTCGGTATTTTACGGTGTTTGGTAGGGGCGAAAATAACGGTCAACGAAAACCATTTTCGGTTTGACCGTAAAACCTTCTTAATTTTTGGAAAATGATTTACGGTTTTAAAAACCGTAAATCGTTTTCCAAAATTATATTCTTCGTCTTTACACGCACGTTTGATATCTGACTGGTCGAATCTGGCAATAGTCGGTCATTCGAAAATAGGCAGCACCGGAATCCGGCATCATCAAGTCACTGGAATAATGCCGGCGTTGGAATCCGACCACCGGAATACTGCCGGCTGCCGGAATCCAGCGACATCCGGCAACTGCGTCGAATGCCGGCGGAATCTGGCCGGAATCCGGTCATGGACAGAAACCGGTCGGAATCCGGCCTGATTTGACCGGATCCGGACACTGATCCGGCCGGATCTGGCCAAAATGGCTGGAATCCGGCCTAATCTGACCGAATCCGGACACTGATCCGGCCAGATCTGGCCAAAATGGCCGGGATCCGGTTGGATATGACCGGATCTGGCCAAAATGGCCGGAATCCAGCCTGATCTGACCAGATCCGGCCACTGATCCTGCCGAGATCCGGCCAAAATGACCGGATCCGGCCGGATCTGACCCGGCCCGGAGGTGTCCTGCCGGAATCCGGCAATTTTGGCCGGATCCGGCCAAACATGCTCGCCGGATTCCGGTGACGGCGACCGGTCGTCTCCGAATTCTAGCGACATTTGCATTTTCACTTTTCGTAATTTTTTCGTGCGAATCAAACGCCGAAAAATATTTTCGAGAAAATAATTTCTTTTGAAATTGATTTCGTCGAAAATATTTTCAAAAAAAACCATTTTACGTCGAAACAAACGGAACATAAATTTCATCTTAATTTCTTAGTGGGCCGCGACTTTAAGAGGCTGCATTCCCAAGTGACTTATACCTTCTTATATTTTCTTCTCTAGTCGATCGGATTAGGCTTAGGTTCTTCATGGCTTTTTTTATTATTATTTTTAATTATCTTTTACCTTATTTCTGTAATATTTATTTATTTAAAAAAAAAAGGACCTCGTAGAAGTTGACAGCTGGCTGAGTCGTCCGTTGCGTCGAATCTGAGTTAGATTCCCAGCAATTGAAATCCATCCAGCGTCATCTAAAAAAAAAATCCATCCCACGTCATCCTCACGAAATATTGACGTCAAGTTCCCAAGTAATTGGGACAATGAAACTGAATTTATGTGCGGGGAATTCAATGCCAAATCCATAATTACCAAACCTACTTAAATTATATTGTAGATTCAATTTATTGCAAGATAAATTTAGGTAGGTTTCACCGCTGGCACATTTATTGTCTCATAACTTACCATTTCACTGTGTCTCGTTAAAACCAAAATACATTAATCAATTATTTCAAAAATTAAATTATGCTGAAATTATTCAAATATATTAAGTACCACATATACTTGAAAAAAATGTTATACTCATTTATGCATTATGAGTAATATTACATACTTAATTCTCATTCCACTCTTATATTATTACGCTAATGTGGCAGTGCTCATTTGTCTTCTTTTTTTCTTTATTTATAATTTTTAATTTATAATTTTTTTTTTTAATTTTATTAAAAGACTGATGGACATGACCGCATTAGTCCAGTTGTATGAGAGTGTGGATAGAAGATAAGTATGTATCATTACTCATGCATTCTATTTAAAGTCTGTTTGGATTTGAAATTTCAAAAAGTGCGATTTAAAATAGTAATTTTAAAATGTGAGATTTGAAGACGCGATAATTAAAAGCGCAATTAAGTATTTGGTCGCAGTTTAGTTTTTAAAAACCCACCCTTACAAGTCGAAAATTGTATGTTTTTAAAAATACACTCCTATTTTCGACTGAATCAACTCCATTATTCCATTTAGTATCTTCCTCAGACGAAGTACTAGGCATATTCCGATATGGAGTGGGGCTTGGGAGTCTTCTATCATCTTAATTTTATAATCGAGGGCATCCCTTTGTGCCTTAAGTTGTATGAGCTTACCAAACAAGCCTCCCTTCTTTAGGGGTCCTATGTTCGTAGGTGTGATCTTAATTGCATTCTTTTGTCTTCTAAATAAAAATTCCAACTCACAACGGTTGCTACTGTCTGCCATGTCAGCTGTAGACAAAGGTTAATAATTAAACAATTCTAATCTCTCAAAAAAATATCTTTTAGAAAGGTTTATGAATCTTTTATTAAAAATAACTTTTATACTAGCTAGTTGCTAGCTAAAGTCTATTCCGATGGCTATCTGAGCAAAACGCTCTGATACTATATTATAACGCTCCAATATTTTAATCAGTAAAATCGTAAGCAGAAACCTCTATTTTAGGGATAAAATCAACCCTAGAGACACGTGGATTCAAAGACATCTCGGAATTATGTCTCGGACATTTGTTCCGCCCAGCAAAGAAAAGATCGTCTAGGTATAAATACATCTCGGAGGTATAAAGACATCTCGGAGGTATAACGATGTCTCGGTCTTGACATTCCAGGTTACGGTATATAAAATATCCCGGGATCTCCTAGTCTGAACGGAGCGAACATATCTCGGATATTTATGTCTCGGAGTAATAACGCCTCGGGGGTGATGACAAGTCGATGTGATATCGCTTCGGGGTGATATCAATTCGGTGTGACAACGTCTACGTCTCAGAGTAATTACATCTCGGCCTTACACAACCCTGTTATGGTGTGGCGATACCCCGAGATCTCCAAGTCGGAGCGAACATATCTCGGGTATCATCACTTCGGAGGTTGGCTGAAATGTGCCGCAGTTGTCTTAGAATGCGATAAAGATAGAATCCCAAAAGATCAGGGATAAACCACAATTCCATAATTAATGGGATAAGATAGTTATTGATACGGAATCAAGTTTAAAGAGGTACAAACGCAATCAACTTCGGACTCTACAATCCCATTCGAATTCCCTGAAGATATGGTTAAAGTTCAACCAAGCTAGGACTCAAACTCTTAATCCAACTAGGTGTCAAGAAGTCTGGTGAGACCGCAAGTCTGGCCTATAAATAAGACCGTCACACCAGGTATGAGATTACGAATTCTCTAAGCTCTTGAGATTAAGATTGAGAATACTCTGCAGAAAATTGATTTAAACTAACTTAGGCATCGGAGTGGGCGTAGTCGGCACCCCCGACGAGTTATTTGTTCTTTTTACAGGATTGAGGTAGTAGATCAGAACCCAGCAGCGAATCACCAGGCGACACGTCACCATACAAGAAATTGTACCAACAGTTTGGCGCTGTCTGTGGGAACGATAAGTTGTTCTTACGAAAATCAAATCCGCGATGGTGACTACGAGACGTTCCAAGTCGATTCAAAACGATGCACCGCCTACCAGCCGAGACGATGTTCGTGGAGAAGCAAAATCTGCTGGACCAGAGGCCAGAATAAACCAACTGAGTCAACAGTTGGCCCAAGCGCAGAAGAATGTGGAGGATTTGCTGGCTCAAAATGCTCTACTCCAAGCTGCTTAGACGCCGCCGCCATTCAATCATGATGCAGCAGAAGGGACAAACCTTGGTGGCAACCCAGAAGGGTCAGGAGAGAAAGTAGGGCCGCGGAACGAAGATCATGGAGAGCCCATCAATCTGGTTCCACCAACAGAATCAGAAAGGAGGTTGCAGAAGATGGTCCAGGACCTGGGCGCAAAATATGATGCGCTGTCAAAAACAATTGATCAGAAGCGTGATGGGAAGGAGTTTCTCGTGGACAACCTCTTTCAGCACAAGGAGTCGATATTCACCGAAGAAGTATCCAACTTCGATCTACCTGGAAGATTCAAGGTACCTGATATCCCTGTTTTTTCAGGCAGTGAAGATCCGGTGGAGCACTTGGACAATTTCCGATCCCATGTCTCCTTGCACAAGACACCAAATGTTGTGGCATGCCGAGCTTTTCCTCTCACCTTGTCAGGAAAGGCCTGAGACTGGCTCAGGAATCTCACACCAAGGTCGATTGATTGTTTCGACGCCCTTGGAAGGAAATTCCTGGCCCAGTTCGTATCTGGGAGAGCTAGAAGAAAACCTCAAGGATACCTGCTCTCTGTACAGCAGGGGCCAAACGAGTCTCTAAAAGACTATCTATGGAGATTCAACCAGGAGAAGCTGGACACAGAGAGTGCGCCAGATGATTTCATCTATGGAGCAATCTTCCAAGGCTTGAAGAAGGATGGACCTCTGATGGCAGAACTGGCATTGAAACCACCGAAAAATCTTCATACCTTTATGGTAAAGATGGACAGGTACATCAATCAGGAAGAAACGCTCTGAGCCCTTCTCGATAACTCCCAGCAACAACAACAGCCATCCACCGAGAAGCCCAAGAAGAAGAAGAATCCTGAGCCTGTACAGGACACCGGTCCCGGAGAATACAAGAAGGTAAAAAAGAATTTCGGAGATTACAAGTGGACACCATTGAACACCTCTCTCACTGAGGTGCTCATGGAACTCAAAAGAGATCCGAATTATCAGAGACCGAGACCCATTCCAGGAGATCCGCCCCCGCGTTTGGCTCACAAATACTGTGCCTTCCATGATTCATACGGTCATCTGACCGAGTAGTGTGTATCATTGAGGCAGTTGATTGAGAAATTCATCGAGAATGGGAAACTAGTCCGATTTCTCGCCAATGAGAGGAATCATCAGGAGCGAGACCATTATCCGCGGCCCAGGAGGGAAGAGGATCGGAATGAAAGGAGGAATTATCAACCGAGACAAGAAGACAGAAGAGGAAGAAGCCGAGAGCCAGCACCTCGACCTCGGAGGGATGAAGGAAGGGAGAAAAGTAGGAGCATGCCTCGGGTGGCGCAGCAAGGTAATCTCCTTATCATCCACACCATCTCGGGTGGATTTGGAGGAGGAAATGAGTCCAACTCGGCTCGGAAGGCGTATGCCAGGTAGCTGGACGATTTTGAAGTATACTCGGTCCAGAAACCCCCAAAGTCTTGGAAATATAACCCTCTAGTTATAGGGTTTTCTGATGATGATTATGCTGGGGTCTCGCTTCCGCACACAGACGCCCTTGTGGTCACCTTGACCATAGCAAACTATCAGACTCGGCGGATCCTCGTTGACACAGGGAGCTCGGCTGATATTCTGTTTAAATCAGCTTTCGATTACATGGGTGTTCCACGAGAAAAGCTGGTCCCAGTCTCATGCCAGTTACAGGGTTTTGCTGGAGAAAAGGTGTTGCCTCTTGGTTCTATTAATCTACCTGTGACGGCAGGGACTTATCCAAGGCAGAAAGTCATTATGGTGAAGTTCCTGATAGTTGACAAAGTCTCGACCTACAATGCCATTATAGGACGAACAGCTCTCAACGACTTCAAAGCTGTGACTTCAACACCGCATCTCAGCATGAAGTTTCCCAACAGAAGGAGTTGGAGAGGTGAAGGGAGACCAGAGGGAAGCCAGGCAATGCTACAATCTGTCCTTAAAAGATACCCCGAGGCAGCACAGTCGGGGGGAGAAAACTAAGGAAGATGGAAAATAGCAATCACTGTTGGGGGAGCCTGTGGAAGCCTTGGAGGAGTTCGAGATAGGTGACTCAGGAAAGAAAGTTCATATAGGCTCACAACTCCCTCAACCTATGAAGGAAGATCTGGTGGCATTCTTGAGGTGCAACAAAGATATATTTGCTTGGATCCATGAAGATATGCCGGTGATTGATCCCTCGGTTATTGTCCATAAGCTAAATGTGGACCCAAATTATCGCCCTGTGAAACAGAGAAGGAGGGCTTTTGCCGCCGAATGAAACACGGCTGTTGCGGAGGAAGTAGAGAGGTTGCTGAAAGCTGGATTCATCCGAGAGGTGGATTATCCCAAGTGGCTGGCCAATGTGGTGCTGGTAAAGAAGTCTAACGGCAAGTGGAGGATGTGCGTAGATTTCACCGACCTGAATAACCATGTCCGAAGGATAGCTTTCCTCTGCCTCGGATAGATTTATTGGTTGATTCGACGGCCGGACACGAGCTCTTAAGCTTCATGGATGCTTTCTCGGGATACAATCAAATCTACATGGAAGAAGCAGACCAGGAAAAAATTGCTTTCATCACAGACCGAGGACTTTACTGCTATAAGATGATGCCCTTCGGACTGAAGAATGCGGGAGCCACGTATCAGCGACTTGTGAACTGGATGTTTCAAAGTCAAATTGGCCGAAACGTTGAAGTATACGTAGATGACCTGCTGGTTAAAAGTGTTCGGGCAAACAGACACATAGAAGACCTCCGAGAGACTTTTCGGACTCTAAGAAAATACAACATGAAGCTCAACCCCGCGAAGTGTGCCTTCGGAGTTTCTTCAGGCAAGTTTTTGGGGTTTATGGTGTCGCAGAGGGGCATTGAAGCTAATCCAGAGAAGGTCAGAGCTGTCCTTGAGATGGAGGCCCCGAGAACAACGAAACAACTCCAACGACTGACAGGAAGGATTGCGGCCCTGAACCGTTTCATATCACGGTCGACAGATAAGTGCCTTCCTTTCTTCAAAATTTTACGAAAAGCATTTATGTGGAGTGAGGAGTGTGAGGAGGCTTTCAGGAAGTTGAAGGAATACCTAGCCAACCCACCACTGTTGAGCCGCCCAACCGAAGGGGAGATTCTTTATCTCTATCTGGCAGTATCACCCTCAGCAGTAAGCTCGGTGCTAGTCCGAGAAGATTCAGGAGTTCAGAAATTAGTTTACTTTACAAGTAAAGCACTGCATGGCGTGGAAGAAAGATATCCTCGGAGCGAGAAATTGGCGTTCGCTTTGATTATTTCAGCCAGAAGATTGAGGCCATACTTTCAGGCTCATGCTATCAGAGTTCTGATCGAGTATCCGATGAAGAAGGTGTTGCAAAAACCTGACCTCTAGGGAAGATTAGTCAACTGGGCGGTGGAACTCGGACAATTTGATATCGAGTTTCATCCTCGGACGGCTATCAAAGGACAGGTTCTGGCAGATTTCTTGGTGGAATTCTGCAACATTCCTGAAGTAGAAGAACTTCCTAAGGAGTCAACCTGGGTTGTTTTTGTAGATGGCTTTTCCACACGGGGCAGAAGCGGAGTAGGAGTCCTCCTCAGGAATCCCGAAGGACAAGAGTTCGGTTTTGCTGTAAAACTGGACTTCGTTATGACGAACAATGAAGCTGAGTACGAAGCGGTGATAGCGGGTTTGGCATTATCCCGAGAGATGGGGGCAACTAATGTCGAAATCCGGAGTGACTCTCAGGTGGTCGTAGGCCAAGTCCAAGGGCAATTCGAAGCACAAGAAGATAGAATGGCCAGGTATTTGGAAGAGGTACGACGATTCCAATCCTATTTCGAAAGGTTCGTCATCACAAAGATACCTCGGGAGGAAAATATCCGAGCCGATGAGTTCTCGAAGATTGCATCGGGAACAGAAGAAGAGATTGAAGCATCAAGAAGGCAAATTATTGTTCTGACCGAGCCTTCGATAGCCCTGAGGACCAAGGTTATGGAAGCAGACTCAGCACCAGATGAGCCAGAATGGGCAAGGGACATTATCCAGTTCCTCAGAAATGGGTTGCTGCCCGAAGACAAGGTCGCGGCTCGGAGGGTGAAGATATAAGCAGCTCGGTTCTGCCTTCTCAGGGAGATACTGTACAAAGGAGGATATTCCGAACCCCTGCTCAATTGCCTCTCCAAGGCCGAGTCGAATTATGTTCTCAGCGAAATTCATGAAGGTGTGTGCGGAGACCACTCGGGAGGAAGGATGCTGGCACAAAAAACCATCCGAGCAGGCTACTATTGGCCTATGATCAAGAAAGATTCGGCTCTTCTCGTCAAAACCTGTGACAAGTGCCAGAGGTTCTCAAGAATCATGAAAGCAAGTCCCGAGAAGCTCACCCCCCTCACTTCTCCGCCATTTGCGAAATGGGGGGTGGATATAGTTGGCCCAATGCCGGTAGGGAAAGGTGGACGGAAGTTCTTGGTTGTAGCTGTAGACTATTTTACTAAATGGGCAGAAGCAGAAGCATTAGCAGCTATAACCACAGCGAATGTTATAACTTTCCTCTGGAAGTCGGTGGTGTGCCGGTTTGGGATTCCTCATGCTTTTGTCACGGATAATGGGAAGCAGTTTGACTATGAACCATTTCGGAAGTGGTGTTCGGAGCTCCGTATCCAAAACCATTATGCTTCGGTACTATACCCAAAGGCAAACGGTCAGGTAGAGGCGGCGAACAAGACCCTGGTAAAGACTCTGAAGAAAAAGCTTGATAAGAAGAAAGGAGCATGGGTTGAATATGTTCTAGAGGTACTGTGGTCGTACCGAACCACCAGAAGAACTCCAACGGGCGAGACACCATTCTCACTTACGTATGGAACCGAGGCGGTGATACCAGTCGAAGTAGGATCTCCAAGCTTCCGTGTAGCTCACTACAATCCAGGACTCAACGACGAAAATGCTAAGGTACACATGGATCTTTTGCAGGAGAAAAGAGACGATGCTCACGTCACATGGGCAGCATATCAGAATCGAACGGCTCGGTACTTTAACAAACAGGTGGTGCCCAAAAAGTTCCAGCTCAGAGATTGGGTACTCAGGAAGGTGAGCTTAATGACGAAAGATCCAGCGGAAGGCAAAATGGGACCCGGATGGGAAGGTCCCTATAAGGTAGTAGGGTGCCATAAGAAGGGAGCTTATCGCTTAATGACCGAGACAGGGAAGATACTCCTGAGATCATGGAATGCCGAGCACCTAAAGAAATATTTTATGTAATTTATTGCTTTTTCCAGCTTTTTCCAAACAATTTCATATTCAATAAAGAATGTCTACTTCCAGTACATATTGATAATTGCAAAAATCCAAGAATCAATCTGAGTTATACTTAGAAAAGAATTCACTTGCATCCTTTCCTCGAACAACCCGAGAGGGTCATGGAAAGGATGCAATAGAAAGAAATCCCTCTATCAGGGGTTACAGGAAGATTGAGAATATCCAAAGTTTCTCGGTTAGTCCAACACCGAGAACAAGAAAGAACAGAGAGTCTCCTAGATTCGATCAATCTAGGAGCAGCAGTCCGGGATAGCATGGAAACACTTCTTCATCAAACTTCCCCGAAGATGATCAAGCTACATCAGCGTCCATCTGACTCCCCACCTCGAACGACTCGAAAGAGTTATGGTGGGGATGTTCGAGAAAGAAATCCGCTCGAATCCTTTCCTTGAACAACCCGAAAGGGTCAGGGAAAGGATACAAAGGGTTGAAACCTCCCGGTTGGAGGTTTTCGAAGGATGAGGACTATAATCCGCCCAAATCCTTTCCTCGTACAGCCCGAAAGGGCCAGGGAAAGGATACAAAGGGTTGAAACCTCCCGGTTGGAGGTTTCCGAAGGATAAGGCTAAGGATATCCAAAGAAGAATCCGCCCGAATCCTTTCCTCGAACAGCCCGAAAGGGCCAGGGAAAGGATACAAAGGGTTGAAACCTCCCGGTTGGAGGTTTCCGAAGGATAAGATGATGGATATCCCGATTAGAATTCGCCCGAATCCTTTCCTCGAACAGCCCGAAAGGGCCAGGGAAAGGATACAAAGGGTTGAAACCTCCCGGTTGGAGGTTTCCGAAGGATAAGATGATGAATTGGTTCAAATTCTTTCCTCGGACGACCTGAAAGGGTTATGGAAAGGATACCATGACAAAGTTAGAAGATCTAAAGGAAAAGAGCATTCAAGATAGTCTATTCCTCAGATGACTTGAAGAGACTGCAGAAAAGAATATCAAAGTAAAAGGCTCCTCCAAATGCTATGATCAGAGAAGAGAGATTTAAAAGGTAAAAGTTTCATCCAAAAGATTTCATTTCATATTTGAAGTCCTTTACAGGTTGATAAAAAAGAGAAAAAAGAAAGAAAAAGAAAAATTCAGGCATCTGCTTGAGAAGCTTTTAGCTTGCGGCACCGTCAAGTGGATCTTCTCGAGGATTTGGCGCGTCATCACCCCAACTCGGAACATCAGGCATGAAGTCCTTACCGAACTCTTCCATCTCTAAGATGGCTTCTTCAGGAAAACCCACAAGCATCGGCCCGACCGTCTTGGGGTAGAATTTATATTGGGGATTCGTTACCAAGGTTCGAAAATTTTCGAAACACCAATTGCACCCCCGAGCCCAACTCTGATCCCGAAGGTGTGGTACATAGCTCAATTGCTTCAGATAACGCTTGAGCTTTGCCCGATCCGTGTCATATCTAGCCTTGAGCCTAATTAAGAGACTCTCCGAGTGATCCTGCGCCTTAACAGCTTTATTTCTCTCGGCCTCAAGTCTTTCAACCTCATCTTTCAGTTTGACCTTTTCGGCTTCGGCATTCATAGCATTTTTGCACGCTTCGGAGCATTCGTTTTGCACGGCCGACAAACGAAAGACAACTGATCTGCACGATCCAGCTCGGTAGAAAGACTTGCAACAGAACGTGTGTACCGCTCATTGGCCTCCAGAACTTCTTTCTTCAAATGAGCATTGGCAAAACACATCTCGGATATAGTCGAGTCCCAAGATGCGAGTTCCTCGTCCTTAGATTGAAGAAGGGCCTTCAGTGCCGCAACTTCGGTCTCCAAGCCCGAGATGCGAGCTTGCACTTCGGGGGCAGGAGTAGGTGGGGGCGCCGGACGATTTTCGTACTTCTGCCAGAGGGCGGTCATCTTCACAAGAAGCTATAAAGAGAAAAGTAAGCAAAGTCAGAATCAAGATGCGGATAGAATGAAAAGGCCTGGTTTCAGAAACTTACCTGATAATGAGAGATAAGAATGCCTTGAGCAATCTTCTCTGGAGAAGATACCCCTGCATTTCCCAGATACCCCTTGGGAATTAGGTTCTTTATAGCCTCCATTGGATGACCCAGAAGGCCTCTGCCCAAAACTTCAAAACCAGCCGAGACCCTAGAAGAGGAGCTAGGACCCACAGGAGGTACAACCCCTGTACTTGGGGCCGCTTCGGACCCATCAGATCTTAATCTAGAAGGGCTGACCTCAACACGAGACCCGCTCCTAGTAGAAGACTCGGGAAGCACACCTGCTTCAGGAATGATGTTCTCGGAGTCGATCTGAGACTCTTCAGGCACTCCAAGATAAGGAGTTACTTCGGGTTGACTTGCACCCTATACTTCAGAAGCAACGCCCGGCATATCCTGATCAACCGCTTCCCGAGAAGTTCTAGGCTCTTCGATATTTTCAACCTCAGGTGCTCCAGTATGAGTTTCAAGTTGTACAGGTGCAGAACATGGAGCTTGGGGGGTGGCATGCCCCGTTTCACAGTTTTCCTCTGGAGGTGGTGGAGTGTCTGGACGTTCCGAGGAAGGAGTTCGGGGAGTACCTTCGGCTTCAAACTCCTCAACAAGAGGCTCATCTCGGGGGTTGCCAGCTTCCTCATCCCTCTCTTCAAAAGATTCACCACCTGAAGCAGTGGGCTCTTGACGCACCTCCTCGGCATCAGAAAGTCTTATAACCGCCTTGCCCCACATCCGCTCGGCCTCCAAGATCTTTTCAGAAATTCGGTCCTGGGCTGTGAACTTCCGCTTTCTGGCCGGATGTTTCACCCTGCGCGTGACTTGTATGTCTCGGGCCTCAGGAACAGTTTCATCTCCTTCTCCAGATCTCTCTAGTTCCGGGGCAATCACTGTCGAAGTTTCGAGAGGAGGTTCCTCAAAAGAAGTTTCTGCACCCTGTTCACCCTGATACGATGCCTCGGAACCAGACTCATCCCTTAAAACCAAGGAAGGAGCAGCACTAGCTTCTGGTGTAGGAAAAACTTCTGGAATGAAACCCCGAAAACTTGCAGATCCCTCTTCAACGTTCACTCCCGATGACGGAATCGAAGGGGGAGTTCTCTTTGGACCCAATGCAGCTAGAGGAATGTTCTGTTTCTTCCGCAAAGGGACATCTTCGGGAACTTCTTTGGAACTTTTGAATGGCCTCTTCTTAGTAACAGGCCTCGGAGATGGAGGGGCGTCATTCCTCTTCTTAATAGCCCCTCTCTTGGTAATTAGCTGTTTGTCTCTCGAGATGTCGTATCCGAGAAACTGCCTTAAGTTCTCCTCGGTGACAAGGTTGTCAAAATCAACTTTTTCAAACTTGTCAGCCTTGACCCTAGCGGCGGACCACCCACTTATCTTCTTGACATCCTCCAGGTCGGATACACTGAGTGAAGGGGGTCGCTTCGGTCAGGTCGTAGCAATTGCCAGGTCCGAGGCATCCTACGGTTTTCAGGCAGAAGAGTGCCTTCAGGGCATTCCCACTCCCTAGAGACTCTGAAAAATTGCATTTCCCAGAATTTGTTGTTTGTTAGCCCACTCTTGAGCTTGATGAAGACAGGCGGGTGACGAACACAGAGTTCAATCATCCCCTCTGAAGTTTGCCTAGGTCTGTAGATGTTGAAAAATTGCAGGACTCCATCTCCTTCTTCAACACGAGCCTCCAAAGGATGTACGAAGCGAACAGATACCTCCAGGCATTGGGCATAATCTGACTGGGTGCAACCATCAGGAAAAGGACGAAATGCCGAGCAATCTCCGGAAACGGTAACCGTAGCCCAGCAAGAAACATCCTCTCATACAAGGTAATGTCGCCACCATTGATAATCCGAGATCCAGGCGTTTGATAGAACATCCTCACTGTTGGAGGAATTTCGTAGTTCAGACGAAGAACACCCTCATGCTTCGTAAAAAGGGCAGTTTCCACCCTACTCTCCAAGGGAGAGAGATCCACGAAGCCGTCGGACCTTTTCGTCCGAGCCCGAGACGTAGCAGGAACAGTCGAAGCAGCTTTCTTAGGAGCCATGGAAGAAAGAAGAAAAGAAGAAGTAGAGGATACAGAGAAAGAAAAAAGTTTAGGAAGAAGGCGACAATGGAGGATCGAGAGAGAAAATAAGTAAATGTCAAAGAATGAACAGTGAAAGTGTTCAAAAACTTTAAGTACCCCCTCCCCTACGTGTCCAAAATATCAAAAGGCGCCATCATTTCAAAATCTCCGAAGTTGAAAAGGTGCGCCTTCCGTATTCCAGAATTAAATGCGCTACCTCAACAGTACCGTTTTATGATGACAAAGGGCGGCGGTACAGAGCTGACGTCGTCATTGGAAAAAGAAGCGGTAAGGTTTAAATGTTTGAAGTATTGAAAAGACGCGCCCTTCACAGTAGCAGGTACAGGTTGGCAGACGGAAAGTAATTCTCTTATTTCCATTTATTTCTGAAATCAGAGAATTATGGGGGTAACTGTTAGGGATAAAATCAACCCTAGAGACACGTGGATTCAAAGACATCTTGGAGTTGTGTCTCTGACATTTGTTTCGCCCAGCAAAGAAAAGATCGTCTAGGTATAAATACATCTCAGAGGTATAAAGACATCTCGGAGGTATAACGATATCTCGGTCTTGACATTCCAGGTTACGGTATATAAAATATCCCGGGATCTTCTAGTCTAAATGGAGCGAACATATCTCGGATATTTATGTCTCGGAGTAATAACGCCTCGGGGGTGATGACAAGTCGATGTGATATCGCTTCGGGGTGATATCAATTCGGTGTGACAACGTCTACGTCTCGGAGTAATTACATCTCGGCCTTACACAACCCTGTTATGGTGTGGCGATACCCCGAGATCTCCAAGTCGGAGCGAACATATCTCGGGTATCATCACCTCGGAGGTTGGCTGAAATGTGCCGCAGTTGTCTTAGAATGCGATAAAGATAGAATCGCAGAAGATCAGGGATAAACCACAATTCCATAATTAATAGGATAAGATAGTTATTGATACAGAATCAAGTTTAAAGAGGTACAAACGCAATCAACTTCGGACTCTACAATCCCATTCGAATTCCCTGAAGATATGGTTAAAGTTCAACCAAGCTAGGACTCAAACTCCTAATCCAACTAGGTGTCAAGAAGTCTGGTGAGACCGCAAGTCTGGCCTATAAATAAGACCGTCACACCAGGTATGAGATTACGAATTCTCTAAGCTCTTGAGATTAAGATTGAGAATACTCTGCAGAAAATTGATTTAAACTGACTTAGGCATCGGAGTGGGCGTAGTCGGCACCCCCGACGAGTTGTTTGTTCTTTTTGCAGGATTGAGGTAGTAGATCAGAACCCAGCAGCGAATCACTAGGCGACATGTCACCATACCGGAAACTGTACCAACACTCTAGTTTTCTCGTGACATTACTACTGTAACGCCCCCAAACCGCTAAGCGTTAGGTTCATCCATTTTCTTACGCCAAAACCGCAAAGATTCATAAGATCTGCCAGATAACCTAACTAATATGCTAAATTAAATAATTTACTAGGAAAATAATTTTTAAACTCATAGCTTCAATTAATGTGGAAATGGTTATTTCGAAAGGAGTAATTATGTTTGATACAATCAAAGAAAATCCAAAGGGAACTAAATTTATAGTGCAAGTGCATTTATTAAGATAATTGAAATGCAACGTCTTAATGTAAGCCTAGATCCCATCCCAGCCGCCTAGATTTTTTTGCTCATAACCTGAAAACAAAACAAATTAAGGGGTGAGCGAGAAATGCTCAGTAAGGTAACCCTCAACCATAAAACGGTTGAGTTAAATTCATTTTTTTTTTAAAAAAAAATTATTAAAAACATACTTGAAATCTAAATTTTCAGAACACAGATATAAGTTCGGCATTTTGCTTAACACATAAGATTTATGGTTGATAGTTAAAACTTCTCATATTTAGGGCCCATGTACACTATTACGCTATGTGTACTTAGGGTTGTGCGATCTTTGCTGTGACCATGGCAGGTAATTGTGGCCCCAGGCCTGTCTCGTCAGCTAATTAATGAAAGTGCACTTAGCATGACCTGTAGACCGATTCCCGCCTTCTCAACGTCCTTCAGCGGTTGCGCTTCCATCTCAAGCAACGGTATCGAGCTTAATCCTTTGTGAATCTCGGCGGCCAAAATAATAGTTTCCTCCACACATGTGCCTCATTTATAAAAATCTTTCTCCTTCTCATAAATTATTCTTATTCCTTTCACTATGCTTGGTAACTCTTGAGGAAACGTATGCGGGGGTTTTACACATCCATTTTCATTAATTTCAAGAAAGTAGTGACTTCCCATCTCGGGAATAATATAAGTAATTTTCTATAATTGGAAAGTCTTTTAGAACTAAGGTTTTTCTTAAAATCACTGATTTCAAGAATATTATTTCCATCAATAACTTTCACATCAACACTATTTTAAAACAATCTTTTATGTAACAATAAAATTTTAAATACATTACGAGAATAATTATTCACAAATATGTTAGAATAAATGGATAAAATAATAATACATAAAATAATTCTAGAAGGGGTAGAGGATTCCTTATATCTTTGAACGCAGTACGTCGCTGGAATATCTTGACAGTTACCTAGTCACCTGGTACAGGTTTAAATAAATTAACACCTCGTGCTAGTCACTAGACTACACACTGACACCACTAAGATTCGTCTTTCTAACCTACTGAGAATGGATTTCCTATGTATGTTTAACGACATTAATTACTTGAATAATATTTAAATCATCAACACGTTTTTCTTTATTGATATTAGAAATACGACTCAATAAAGACAATTGTCATAGAAAACATTTTATTTTATAATCATAGAATTTAATAAATTCCAGTATCACAAACTATACCTTCAATCAAAATAATTTATAAAAATTATCCGTGATTTTTAAGCAATTTATAGGAGTGTTAGAAACACTTGACTTAAAAACGGGTTTTGTTTCTCTGTGCAACTGATTTAGGACACCCATAAAAAGAAAAGAAAAGAAAAGAAAATAGAATAAAATAAATAAATAAACAGTAAGGCTAACGCACAAATCGGCCACGGTGTCTTGGATTAGGAAAAGAAAAGAAACACAAGAAGGCATATCTTGACCTACTACGATTTTTGAGCATAGAGTGAAGAAGAAAAGGAGAAAAATAACAATATATATATATATATACACACACAAAAGGAGAAGACCTGAAAGGACAAGCCAAAGCTAAGAATAATACTAGGCTATGTCCTACAGTGGTCAACATAGAAAGAGAGGAAGAATTTGAGAAAAGGACAGGTGATGCTACAGTACATGATTAGAAAAGAGAAGAAAGAAAATATATATATATATATATATATATATATATATATAAACACAAGGCATACGTTTTGATAAGAAGAAGACTAAAAGAGGGGACAACAGAGAACAAAAAAATATAAAATAAAATAAATGAATGGTCAAACCAACTTTAACAGAGGAAAGAGAAAAGAACTGAAGCAATAAAATAAGGTGTACTTCCTATGTTTCCACCTAAAAAGTTAAAGAAAAGAGATAAGAGACAGGCATTATACCTCTGTAGAGAACCGAATAAGGGACGAGCGGCTGAAACAGTAGGGGAAAGAGATGGCTTCTAAAATTTTATGAGATGAGAAGAGCGACTGATGCATAAGTGGTATCTTTATAGGTCTAGGGTTTTCATTGTTCGGTGACTACCGACTACTAGGGTTTTTGACAATTAAAATTTTACATGTAAGATAAAAAAAAATTAGATATTATCTATTAATATAAATTATCAAGTGTAAAAGAAGTATTCAATATTAATATAATTATTATTATTATTTTTTTTTTTGTATTTTGTCCAGTCATCCATTCTCATAGGTAGTAAAAGACTATTTTACCCTCGAAAGGGAGTCGGGGTTATTACAACTACTTCAAAGTATCATATTTACATAGGCACAAATAAGTATCATCCATTTTCATAATATAAGTGACAATTGGATTGGAAATAGTTTTAAAGGATAGTAAATGTAATGAATGTGTGAATATACATCGTAGTGACCAATTGGTTTGAATCATAGATTTTATCTTCTTCCGCTAAATACTAGCTCACCTTAGCGACCATTAAACTTCCCACTTATAAAGTATACATGTTTGCTACTGGAATCCTACTGGTTCCAGCTTAGTTATATATTAAGGGCCTTTGGACTCCCCAATCCTCTGGTTTGCTATTCCTTTCTGCTACCAACCAGCTTTTGTTGATAGCTATCTTTTTAATTATTTAATTTCTTGGACACAATATGCATTTCATGAACATTTATCCAAACGCGACAAGCAGATAAAACATCAATCATTTTAATAATGAAACCTATAATCATTCTTCAGTAAGTATTTTCATACTTACACTTTTAAGTGCAAATTCTTATCTCATTCTTTGTACTATATATATACACACAAACAACATAACACATTTATCAGTTCTTTTTCTGAATATTATGTTGTTTTAGACCCTTTACTCTTTATATCCATTATTATAAATCACTTTATTTATTATGTGACATTTAATGATATAAAGACGATCAACTATAAGAATCCAATGCTAAGATTTATGTTTAAAAACCGAAGTAAGCATGAGACATTGATGACATTGTTAGTTTGTAATTCGCCTCATTTTGTTGGACAAAATCACTTCTTTGAAATGATACTTTTTAATAGGGATTCCACTATTCAGAAGTGCTTCCAGAAGATTCTGCACAGTTTGCAAGTCAGAAAATTCAATTCCCTGCCAGCCGTCTGGACGGCGTGTCATACTGTCAGGATGCCCAGCTGTCCACAACATCATCCGTTCGGACGACGAGAAATTTCCGTCCGGACCTTCCTCTGATTCGAGAAGCTTCGAACTACTCCACCTTGCATCCATCCGGACGTTTCAGCAGCACGTCCGGATGACCCTCAGTGCTTGACAAGTTTCGGGATTTCTTTCCAAGACACAGTTATGGGAAGATTGTTGCAACTATCTGGACGATGTGGATTCCCGTCCGGACGCGTTCATCCATAAGGCAAGTATCGCGTTCAAAATCTAGACGTCTGGACATGCGAGCATCAGATATGGTAATTGCGTGCATCTGATCGACCGTCCGGATGACCATCACCTTGGTCCGGAAGTGCGAAGCCTCTATATGAAAATTACTTGCAGCGAACGTGTGACCATTCGGACGACAGGGCAACATCATCCGGACGCAACTCGAATCAGGAAAGAATTTCAGCGAAATTTTTGGAAAGCCAATCGCATAGTTGTCCGTCCGGACGACCTATGACTACCGTCCGGACGGCGCCTAGTTTTATCAAGCCAGACACTCATTTGAACCCTCAGCCTATAAATAGAGGCTCCTAGGCTTGAGAATTGCAAGAATTTGGTATTGAATTCCATTAGTGCATAGAGAGCTATATTGTGAGGTGATTGAGCTGAGTTGGTCTTTCTAAAGCCGTTGCTGTGTGTGCTGTTGCTGCGCTTAATCTGAAGTCTATCTTAGGGGTTAACCCTAAAGTAAATGATTCCATTGAAGACCCCTTCAGGTAGGAGACTTGGTTGGGAGGTGTTCGTGTTGGGTTACACGCTAGAGTGCAAGGTACGACCACTGCATCAGGGGTATGTGAGTGTTACTACTCTGTATCTATTCTTGTATTCTGATGAATAGTGGATATCCTGGGTTTGGCTGCCCCGGAGTGGTTTTTCTCATATTGAGTTTCCACTTTGTTAATAAAAATCTTGTGTTGTTTATTTTTCCGCATTATTACTTTGTTAACACTTTGTGCACACACACACATTTACTTATTAGAAGTCAATTAGCATTAAGTAAACCTTAATTAAATTAAATTTTATATGTTAGGGTTGATTAAGGAAGAAAATTTTGATTTTCTGTCGTAGCTGAATGTCCGATAATATAGTACACCAAATGCTTGAAGATTATGTCACAAACATTTGATCATAAAGAGTCTGGATGCGCATTTCACTTTGGTGTGTCCGGATGGCTCACTAACCTGTCCGGACAGGCCTGGGTAAAAAATGGTTGAACGCGTTTTCATCTCATTTTTCTCTGCCATTTCTCTTCTTCCATCCGAAATCCTCTTTTCTTTCTCCTAGGTTCTACACCCAAACCTTAGATCTTGGTAGTTTGAAACTTCCAAACTCAAATTTGACACCGAAAACGCAATCATTGACACAAAATCATTGCTTTCACCGATTGGTTTGAGGTAAATCCATAAACCCTAGCTTGTTTTTGTATTTTCACTGATCTTTGGGAGTTCGAGCTTAATCTCTCAAATTTCTCTAGGTATTTGGTGTTTAGAAATGTTCTAGACAGTTGTCAAGCATTGGGTTCGTCTTTGGTGAGAAATTAAGGTAAGACTCAAACCCTAGATTTTGTGTAAGTATTGTAAATTAGCGATTTTGGTGTCTAATCCTGTGATTTTCTTATGGGTTAGTGTTGTTAGTCATTGGGTTGTCAAATAGAATCCTATAAATTCGATGGGTTTCCATGAGTCAAGGCTCTTGAGGCAAATCAAGAACCTATGTGGAATTTAGAGTTAGAAATGTTTTGGGTTAATTGTAATGTGTTATTGCAATGTGTAATGTAGTGGTGCATTGTAAGCTTACGTTGAAAAATTCCTTCATAAACTCTAAGCTAAGCAACCTGGGTGAGTATTTAACTCACTGAGAAAAGATACTTTGTTTTGTGGTTTTATGTTTATATGATGTTAAGGAATGCATGAGTATGTGAAAGCATGAACACAATGATTATATGGCATGAAAGCACAAGCATATGCATGGAATGAAACGTTGAACTAAAGACCGTTGGGTTGTGTACCCCTCGACACCATGCAACAAGACCCTTGGGTTATGTACCCCTAGGCACTATGTAATATAGACCATTGGGCGGCGTACCCCTCAGCACAATGAAACAAGACCCATGGGTTGCGTATCCTTGGGCATTATGAAACGAAGGATCGTTGGGCTGCGTACCCCTCGGCACCAAGATGTGACAAAAACAAAAGAAACACATGCATAGAATGATGATGATATGTGACATGATTTGTGATGTTTTTCTTGACTAGATGTATTAGTTTGTATATGTGTTTGAATGGAACAAATAATACATATATAGTTACAACTAGAATGCATAGGCTGATTTATGTGAAATTTCATGCTAGACGTACCAATATGTCTATAAGTTTGAATGGAACAGAACATATGTATATCGTTATGGCTAGATTGCGTATGATGATTTATATGTGATGTTATGCTTAGATGTACATTTATGCTTGTATTTTCCAAAGGTATGTAAAGCTTGTATACGTGTATAGCTGAGTTATGATATCGATTTTTTATTGCTTAGATGTACATGCATGTTTGTATTTCTCGAAGTTTTGGAAAGCTTGTATACGAATATTGAGTATATATAGATAAAATGTTGTAGATGGGTTTATATATAGGTGCTTCCAAGCAGGAGATTGGAACAGGTGTATATATTCATAACTACGTGGTATGATTTCACATGTTTATATAACGTCAGAGTTTATCTTATTAGCTATGAAATATTTTTAAAAAGAAGTGTTATACTGAAGGTAACTGTTATTGTAAACATATGGTAGAAGAAACAAATGTCAGCTCAATACAAAAACTTAGTGAGTTATGTACTACTGAGACCGTGAACTCTCAATTTCACGTATGCGGACGTGGCTAACACCACGATCATATAGTTGATAATGTTTTGGCTGCAAGTACTGCAAACATCGATGAAAACCTTGTGGCGTTGTGGGATATTATGGCTGAGGCTTATCGCGACGGTCGTATATATTGGAATTATGGATAGTCCATCTTTTGTGTATATTATTATTATTATTATTTTTATATATGGCATAGTGTCGCATGTGACACCTTTGTATAGCAATTATTTTGATATGTAATTATTCTATTTTTTTAATGTTAGAAGTTCTGCTACTACATGTTTACTATCTGATATGTTATGCACATGTTATGAGATGTTTTGTGTTGTGTTGATGTTGGCTTATGACTAATTGTCACGCCACTGTGATGATGATCCGTTTGGTATAAAAAAAATGGATTGTCACACTTTGTGTCAGAAGGTACACCAAACGTTCGACCAAAAGGAGTCAAACGTTTGACTTAACCTAAAACCATTGGATAACAGTACACCAAACATTTGACAATAGTAGATTGAACGTTCTACGTTTGATAGAATTGTGTAAGAATGACTCATTCTTATCTTCAGACTTCCAGGCCTATAAATACCCCACCCCCTACGCTTTTCCGCCTATTTTCGTCGTCTCTTGCTTTATGTAATCCTTGTGAGTTTGTGAGAGTGTTTTGAAGGAGGAAGGAACTCTTTTCATACCAATGACGTAACTTTCGTGGCTTAGTTTGTTTTAGTAGAGTTGTTATGTTGCTTACTTAGTGTTTTGATAATAGCTCTAGCTAGTTTTTTACATCTTTGCTAGGTTTTGACTTTAATACTAGCTTAACTTTGAATTAGCAACTTGATGAGGTTTGACGTATCAAGTTCTGCATGGAGGTGCTATTGTAGCTTAGGATTCTGTTAGGGATCATATTAAGACCTTAAAACTTGCCTTGATGTAGTTTTGTGGCTTTTATGTCCAAAAATGAAATTCTGCCCAGCACCGAACGTTCGACCCTTCATTGAACGAATGTTCGACTCTCTTCTCTGAATGTTTGATGGTCAGGCTGAAGACCCATATTAAGCCTATTAGAGCACTCACATCAGTTTTCCTACCATTTTCCCTATATTTAGGGAATAAAATTACTTTTTACTTCCCTATAAAAAAACACCCCACAATAGATTCCCTAAATTTTCCTCATATCAGTTAAATACTATTTCCTTATTTTATTATTTTTTCTCTTTCTTATTTTATTCCTTTTTTCTTTTTTTCTCTCTTCCTCTCTCTCGTCTTCTCCAGAAACTTCCTCTCATCTTCTCTGTCCTCTCTCTCTCTCAAAACCCATCACCTTCATCTCTCATCTTCCCCGTCCTCTCTCTCAAAACCAACTCAGAAATCTCTTCCAGAAATTCTAGGAATGCGATTTTGCGAAAATTTTAGCTCCGATCTCTAAGGTAGGGCTCGAATCATGGATTGAAGCAATGGATGTGGATTCGTCTTCGATGGTGTCGGAGACCGATCACGATTCGGGGGTGCAGAACCACAATACGGCGTCGTCTCCGGTGGATCTCCGTTGGGTCGTCGCCGGCAAAACAAGAGCCGAATTTCCAGTGGGTTGACGGAAGAGACACGAAACAGGGGCCGAATTTCGGTGGATTGACGGAGAGCCGATTTTCTGAGGGAGAGCCGATTTTCCGATTTTCTCCAATGAATAATCTGATTGCTTTGTTTGGGAGACATGGATTTGGGTTTTTTTTTTTTTTTTTTTTTTTTTCTAATTATTCTTGTAGTTGGATTTTGTGGATTTTGTGTGGTGATTAAGGTGGTTATTTGTTTGTTTGGTGAGAAAGTGAAGGAAAATCTGCAAAAAGTTGTTTCTCGGTCATCTTCGGACGCGGGAAGGGGGAAGGAGAGAGGACAGAGAGGAGAGAGCTGGTTTTGTTTTTATTAAAATAATGGGTTGGGAAGCAACAGTGCTTCCCAATGGGTTGGGAAGCACTGTTGCTTCCCAACCAAAAAACCCAAAATTAGGGTAGCTGTTGGAGGTGCGATTTTGGTGTTTTTTGTGATATTTTCCCTAAGCATAGGGAAGGGAACCACTTTAAGGAACTTGATGGGAGTGCTCTTAGAACTCAAAACTAGTTTTAGCTCGGGATTAGAACTAATGACAGTTTTTTCATAGATTTCAAGGTTGTGGAATCTCATGAGGACTTTACAGAGGAGCTTTATAATACAAATGAGTAAAACTCAAATGAATACTTATTATTATTTTTCCCGCATAGCATGATTGTTTTGTGTACCAAACATGCATGTTTACAACTTACATGAAATACACTTTTAATTACTATGAACTCTATTTTGTAAAAATGAGTAATGAATAACCAGATAAAGAAAATAATGAGTTAATAAAAGCATGTAGGTAAAAGACGGTAAATACTAAATTGCATCGTATGATATGTTACACCGGTACATACGGGATAACGGACATGGACTTACTATTATACAAGTTAACCTTATGGTCAAAGAAATTTACTTTCATGTTTGAACTTGGATCCAGTGGTTATTTTGTGACCGGTACACCATTTATGAATATGGGTCACGATTACAGCTTTTCTAGTAGCGTGAGTTACCCAAGGTTAGACTCGGTCAGGCTGCTAGTATATGACGGCATGTGTACAATATTTGGAGCACTAGTATTGTATTACAGGTCCCTCGAGACAACGTTAACTCTGTGGAAAAGAGGTTAATATCCTAGGTAGACCATATGAAAAACAACCATGGCTTAATTTTATATATATATATATATATATGTGTGTGTGTGTGTGTGTGTATAGCATGTTTTCCATGCATTAAACTATTAGTGCTTGTCACCGGGATTATGTCTCATCAATTTTTGAAAATAAACTATCTTTTTATTTAATGTAATGACGAGGGGAACACACACCATATTGTGAAAACCCATGTTTATAATTCCGAAAATATTTAATGTTACTTAAGGCTCATTGTATGACCGGTATCGTAATTATTTGTTTACTAAGTCGTAGACTTACGTAGTTATTTTTCTTCCACTGTGAAACACCTTGATGTTTTGCAAATTAGTAGGTTACATGGTGATAGAATGAGAATTTCGTTAGAATAAAGTCGTCAAATGAATTGCTTATATTGTTTAGTTAGGGTAAATAGAGTTTAATTGTTATAGTAATATCTTCTTGGGAACTCTGGGTGACAAAGGCAAACCAAACTAAGTAAACAGAAAATAGAAAATCACACCCAAAAGAAAGGCTTCTCACCGATGGACAGAGTAATCTGAACTCAAAATTGACTATCAAAAGATTTCTTCATTCAATGTCTGAATCAAAAGTATTACATAGTGATAAGTCTTGAATTATTCGATTCAAGACCCCTTAATTTGCATTTGTTAGACCTAGTTCGTATTGTATATATAACGTTTTGTTGCAGTTTTTGTGTTTTATCTTATTTTTAGGTCTTAGTTGAAATCTAATTCAAAACTCTTGAATTAGACCTGGAAATACATCAAGGGCATTTTGGTCACTTCCAGAGTTCGAGACTGACCCTGAGAAGATGGAAAATCGTCCAAGGCATTTCGATCGATCTACTATTTGTACAGCCAATAATTAGATCGATCGACTCTTCGATCGATCGACATATTTTCGATCGATCGAATTCGCCGACTTCCAGAAAATCAGATATTTCCAGATCTTTGCATTTTTTTATGCAATTCAAATCATAAGTTGGATTTTTTGGACAGAAATGGACGCCGACCAGCTCTGTTTGTGTGGCTAGGATTAGCTCTTGATGTTCTTTTGTAAATCCAATTCTCTATATATATGAGATTAGGGTTTTAGGTTAGAACATGCATCTTTTGGGGTTTATTCGGATTTGCTCAGGTGTATCACTTCAAATTCCTGTATTTTCATTCACTTAGATGCTACTCTCTGGACCGAAATCCAGAGAGTTTGTTTCCTTGTTGTTTTTCCTTTGTTCTTCATATTCTAGTTAGTTTTCTTCTTCCTCTTTTGTAATCCGAATTTCTTTAAGTTTAATACAGTTGATTTCAATTCATTTCTCCTTTGTTCCTTTACTGTTTTCATTCATTTCCATGCCTAGATTAGTTTAAATTCATGTCTAGCTAATTTAGTTCTTAGGGTTTGATCCAAGTCCTATCCAAAACCATGTAGTGTTCTTGATGTTCTTGGGATTTTCTTTAGATGTTTGATGATTGCTAAGGGCTAGAGAATATCAAAACTCATGCTAAAAGGTTTTGATATCAATATTCCAATCCAATTATTCATGAAAAATAGATTAACTTGTCTATGAGTTTTTCTTGAAGTCTTGAGTAAAACCAACATTCTTGGAAACAAGAATGATGTCTTTTGCAATGAAGCTATTTGACATGATGTATGATTTCTCATTAGAGTCACCTTATAGGGTATGCTAGGGAACACCAATCATTTCATCCCTTTGGTAGTCTAATGGTTTTTCAATTGTAGTTTAACTTTATGTGGAATGATTTGGTGTGAAACTAGATATCTTATCATTGTGGCCTAATTAGGGTTTTCATGTATTGTGTATACTCATTAGGATGTGTTATAGAGTAGTAAGCTAGGGAACATTAGTCACTCCACACCTTTGGTAGAGTAAATGTTTTTCAATTCTAGTTTAGTCTTTACGTGGAGTAGATTAATGTAAATCTAGGTGCTTTATGATTACGTCTTAACTAAGGTATTTTCGTGTTGAGGTCGTCGTAATGGTTGACGCCCATTACGCGCTCATATCAAGCATGTTGGGAAAGTCCATATAGACTTTAAGCATTGTATTGGTGGAGGATTGGATAGAATCAACACCCTAAGTTTTCTTTTAAGTTAATTTCATTTCCGTTTTCATTTCTTTCACCTTGTCGTTGTAGCTTCAATTCTACAACCCTTTACTTTTATTTTTGTTTTTAAGTTAAGTTAAATACGCTCTTTAGATATTCCATTATGCAAAACAACCAATAATCCTTGTGGTTCGATCACCCTTACTATAGTACAATCGATACGTACTATTGCGAGTGGTAAAACATATATAAATTTAAAATCCATGTGTAGCCGGTTAGTCCCGAGCTATACCAATTTTTGGCTTTTATAAACTTGTCTACTTATTCTAAATTAACAAGGAAAAGTAAAACTAAAACAACTAGGAAACTTAATTAGTAACCTACGTAATTGAAAATCCACCTTTGATATGGACTTGGAGTTCTATAAAAACCTGGATTCCTTTGCCGACTTGAAATACAAGCTAACTTAGGAGAAACAAAAATTCCCTTGACTTGGTTTCCATTCACGTATGCCAACAATTATTTGGACTTGAACTTTAAAGAAAATATAAAGTAAAAGTAGACGACGTACTCCGTCACTGAGTCTATGATTGATGATACATAATTATGCCATGTGATTTATTAATAAAAGTCTCAGATCAAAATTTTCATTTCCGCATGCTTTTTTACTTTGATAACCACAAGGGTAATTCCTCCAGTCAATTACCAGTTAATTGAACTGAGGGAAACACTAGTAACTTTTCAAGTTAAGTAAATACAATTACTTAATTTTGGGGGCGTTACAATGACATTGACGTTTATTTACGTTATTTTATAGACGGGTGACGGACGAAAGGACCATCTTCGTTTTTAGCCTTAAACAATGTACCATCTATAATATGAATTGAAACTGATGTGAACTTTTGTAAAGTCGTTAAATCACGTGTGGGTCAAAGGGTTAATTACTTTCTCTTCCTTTTTTATTTTATTTTTTTATGTTATTTTATTTTATTTTTTATTTTTAATGAATCACTTAAACTGGAGGTCTTTTTCAAGCTTGTTAGTTCCAACCTCTACCATATGTGTGTGTATTGTTTTTCCTCCATTCAAGATTTAATGGGCTTGCAAATTACACAATATGACAAAAGATTTATCAACTAAGCTATGAAAATGATGTTACCCGCTGTCGAGAGGCTTTCCTTGGGCGGCGCGTGTGCTCCCAGGATGGCTCTCAAACCCACCTGATCCTCTGTTGTTGTTGTTGTTGTTTTTTTTTTTTTTTTTGGGGCTTATGTGTTGTATCCTTCTCCCCTTGTTTATCCCTGTTGTTATGGTGTTTGAGTCCTTGTGACTCAATACAGGTTTCAAATTACCTTCATTGGTGACCCCGGCTTTGTGATATTCGTGCCTCAAGTTATTGGGCCTGCATCTTTGGAAATATTGCCCCCGCATATTTTCGTTCTTAAGTTTCCTTTTGGATTACCCGGGCCCTATTGTGTAGTTTCTCTTCTCTGGTAATTTGTTACTCATGTATATTAAAAAAAAAAAAAAACAACAACTCTATTAACATCTTTTGTCATGCTGCTCAGACAATAATCATTGGCTAAAACTCGTTGAGCAAGTTGGGCACACATTGCTTTCTTGTGACATCTGTAATCTCCTATCTTTTAAGCCTTTTTTTTTTTCCCCTATTTATCTCTAATAATTTAAAAAATTATCAAACTATAATTTTGATCCTCAAGTTGTGTTATAATTTAATTTTGTCTATAAACTATCCATTTTGTTAATGGACCAATAAAAAAAACTGATGTAACTAAATAATTGTTATCACGTTTTGATGATTAACTGATTATATATATATATATATATATATAGAAATATAATAAAAAAATATGATTAAATACGTTTTTGCTGTATAAAGTTTAAAGACTTTATTTTTGTTTCTTGTGGTTCATTTCAAATCGTAGATGTTACTTCGTTTATGGCTAAAAACAGAGATTGTACATTCGTTTATGCTTAGGCATATGACACGGAGATATTATCTCCTTTTTTAACCATAAACGAAGTACCATTTACGATACGAAATAAACCATAAAAAAAATAAAATATAAAATCTTTAAACCTAAAAAAATAACTTCCAGACTTCTTTTTGACAAAATTAGAATATGCCATGAAAAGAAAATCATATTTTAAGCTATAACATCAACACAGCATATATAGCACATGCCACCCGCCAAGGGCTCCACCGATTGACGTGTCACCCTCTAATTCGCCCCCTGTCCACTGAAGGAAAGAAAGACCCACAACATCTTTGCACAGCCCTTCCACTGTCACCTTTACTTTTCCCCTTCCATATACCACCTTCCCGTCCACCTTCACTATCTCTTCCACCGAAAAAAGCATCGATGGCTTCTCATCAATCCTCTTCACTGGCTCTTCTAGTCCTTACCCTCACGGCTCTGCTAATCTCACCGGCCGAGTCTCTCACCTGCACCTCCCAGACCTTCACCAACAATGCCCGCTACACTAACTGCGTGGACCTCACCCAGCTCACCGCCTACCTCCACTGGACCCACGACCAGTCCAACTCATCCCTGTCCATCGCCTTCATCGCCCCTCCTGCCAAGTCCGATGGCTGGGTCGCCTGGGCCATAAACCCAACGGAGACGGGTATGAAGGGCTCCCAGACCCTCCTCGCTTTCCAATCCAACGGCGCCATGACCGTCAAAACCTACAACATCAGCGCCATCGGGCCCATCGCGGAGTCCAAGCTCTCTTTCGAGGTGTGGGACCTGAGCGCCGAGCAGTCTGACGGTGTCATGAGAATCTTCGCCAAATTGAAGGTCCCGGGGAACGGCATGACGGTTAACCAGGTTTGGCAGGTGGGGGCCTCCGTTACCAGTGGCGTGCCGGACGCGCATCCCATGCAGACGGCCAATTTGAACTCCAAGTCCACCTTGAACTTGAGTGGTGGACAGACTGTCACCCCCTCCGGAGGGGACTCTAGGACCAAGAAGAAGAATGTGGGTTTTTCTATTTCTTTCTGTTATTACCTTTCTTTTCTAGTTTCAGCCATTCTGGTGATTGTTGAATTAAGATTTTGGTTTTGGATATCTAAAAGTTGGTTTTTTACCCATTTGAAGAATTTTTATTTTTTATTTATTTATTTTTATTTTTTATTTTTACAACCGGGGGTATTCTGGCCTTCGCCCCTTCAGGACACCGGCCAAAGCTCCCATTTCACACCGGCCGAGTAAAGTTTGGGCTTTCATCTGTGGCATGGCCCTAGACTCGATCCTTCATGAGTCACGAGGACCAAGTTTTCTTCTCATTTGAAGAAAACTTTTAGGGAAGAAATTCAGGTCCAAATATATATATATATATATATAATTTTTTTTTTTTTTTAATTAGAAGATAAAAGTTGGCGAAGTTGTAATTTAATTAAAGCTGAAAGGACGTTCAAAATTCTTGTTCGTGTCTTGTATAATTTTTGACTGGAAATTTGAGTAAATACAGCTTGGCATGCGATTTGGTTTTATTTTCCGTGCAAGAAAACTTAGTGAAGTAAATTTGTGGCGATATTTGTGATGGGGTTCTAACGTATTGTTGAATTTGATTTGCCTTTCTTTTGGGGGTCAGATTCATGGGGTACTGAATGTTGTGAGTTGGGGCATCCTGTTTCCCATCGGAGTTATCATTGCGAGGTACCTGAGGACTTTTGAATCTGCGGATCCGGCATGGTTCTATCTTCATGTTTTCTGCCAAGTATCTGCTTATGCCATTGGGGTGGCCGGCTGGGGGACTGGTCTTAAGCTTGGAAGTGAATCGCAGGGAGTCAAGTTCTCTGTTCACCGCAACATCGGAATTGCCCTGTTTTGCCTTGCCACGGTGCAGGTAATATGTCTGTTCACTTAATTAGCAAACATAGTGTAGTTCTTAGCAATCAGCCCATATTTCTTCCTGCGTGTTTAGTTAGCCGATTTTGCTAATTGTCATAAGATGGTGTTCAAAAAGGTTGCCTCCTTAGCCTACCGATAAAGCCGGAGTATTACTCGGTCTGTGTGAAGGGGATGCTTTACATGGGTTCGAGGTTTACTTGATAAGAGTGGGTACACGAAGTGACCTTGCCTTGGAGGGTTCCTACTTGGGGTTGAGCTTTTGGATGTTGAAGATGTGAAATGCTCTCAAAAAATAAATAAATAAAGGGAAATTAGATAAATTCCATTTGCCATTGGAACTTAAACCTTATTTGTAAATGAACAGAAACTTTGGATATTTTAACACCCTTTGGGTTTGGAACTTTCTTGTTGAGTAGTTTTGTTTTGTCTTTACATTCTTTTTGTATAAAAAATCTGGCAACTGTGCTGAGATGCTCAATTTTCTGATGGAAACTCTTTGTTTGGTTTGTACAGATATTTGCTTTATTCTTACGCCCAAAGAAGGACCACAAGTACAGGTTCTATTGGAATATCTACCACCATTCTATCGGATATGGCATAATCGTCCTTGGCATCGTCAATATTTTCAGAGGTTATGACATCTTACAACCTGCAAATAAATGGAAATCTGCCTACATAATTTTGATCATTGTATTGGGTGCGATCGCCTTGTTGTTGGAAGCGATTACTTGGATTGTAGTCGTGAGGAGGAAGTCCAGCAAATCCACCAAGCCCTATGATGGATTCAACAATGGAGAAGGCAGGCAATAGTTGCCATGCTTTAGCCAGCCTTGGACCTATCATCTACGGCAGCTCTTCTCTTTCTATTCTGAACTTCTGTTCAGCTTGTGTATAATGGCTTGATTTTCACTAGCTTTATTTATTGTCTATTATATACATATAGAGATTGTTCAATGTTTCTGTTATATGTATGTGTCTACTATGTTCCTGCCAGTGGTTAGGTTGATGAAACTTTCTAGGATGTGTGCACATTGACAAAATTTTTGAAGAGAATTATTTATTCATGATTTCCCTATTTAAGTTTCTTTTTCACAGAGATCTCTGTAATCTTATTGCTGTCACTTTCTAGATTGGGAAATTTTAAAAAAACTACAGCCGCACAACATGTGCACTCACCCCCCTCACATGAGGGTAACACTGGGTTCCACCCTCGTGTGAGGAGGGTGAGTGCACATATTGTTCACATGTATTGCAGCAATCACCCCCCGTCTAGATTGCGGCCATCTCTATGGGGTTACTGCATGACCTTTTAAGCTTTATCTTATCATGAAAAGCCAATCTCTGGTGCTGTATATAGAGCTAAACTTGAGCTGGCAAGTAAGCTCATATGGTAAGTGGAGTAGTTTTGGGGCTACTATCATTCCAATTCAAAGGTTGTCGCCCATCTCTACAGAGAAAACATGACAGAAACCTGGCACAAGTTTTGATTCTCCTGTTGGTTGTGGTCATCATCACTTGCTTCTTGTCTACTCTCAAATGCATCGGGTCAAAATCAGTAGATAGAGACATCCATAATAAGACTCTTCAAGATGCTTTTTCTTTTCTTTTCTTCTTTCTTCTTCTTCCAATTTTTTTTTAAAAAAAAACAAAAGATAAAAAACGTCCTTTGTTACATATTTTACGATAAGAAATTTCTGGAGTTTGTGGCAACCGGTGAAAAAGAATTGGCTATATGGAGTAATGCTACATATTATTATTGTGTTTTTATTTTATCCCTTCAAAATTGATGTAGCTTTTAAAATCATCATTAAATTTATGATAGACCGCTATTAAATTTTGATAAAATGATGATTTTAAGAGCCACATTAATTTTAGGAGGATAAAATGAGGACATAAGGGTGATATGTAAGGGTGATATGTAGCATTACTCGGCTGTATGAGTTTTGTCATGAAATCTCCAAAACTTGCTTAGGGTACGTTTGAAGTTACAATTTCGTAGACAATAAGTGCGATTTAAACCAAATCGCAGAATATAAATCGTTTGTGAATTTTATTTTTAAAAATTGCGATTTGAAAATACAAAAAAAAATCTATTTTTTCAAATTACAGATGAGATGGTGTTTGTTTTGAAAATGCATAGTTAATTTGTGAATTTAAAGACTAAACTGTAATTTTATCTAACGCTTAACTACGTTTTTAAAATTCATTTTTTCAAATAGTATATTTTAAAACCGTTATTTTAGATAGCATGTTTTTACTGTCCAAATTCAAACGGAGCCTTAAGTGAGAAACTAAGCTCAACCATAACCACCAAATAATCTCTTGAGAGAGGGCCCCCACCCCCACTCAACGGGATTAATTGTTCATTACCTCCCGCACTCTGCTTTTCACTTTGATTATTCTAGGCTTTGTAGCTTTTGTTGCTTTCTAACCCGTCGTTTCTTTATGGGATTCCCGTGAAATGCGTGGGATTCTCTCCTCCCTCAATACTTGGACCGTTGGACGGACATGGCACCCTTTTGCGGGCTAGTTGTTGGGATGTCTTCTCACAAACTAAACGTTCCTATTATTATGGGTACAAAATTTGTTTTTTAATTTTTTTATTTATTTTAACACCCTCGTTAATGATGGAGCCTCAAACTGCTCATCACCTAACCTCTCTCTCTATATATATATATAGGCCCGTTTGAAATTCCCGTTCTTCCTTCCTCCCTTTTCCCTTGACTTTCGAATTGTACTTATCCAACGAACAAACTTTTGGTAAAACACTGAAAAAAAATTAAGGCGGAACGTGTTTTACAAGATAACAAAGAAGTTTCAACTTTTCTATTTTATCCCTGGTAGGAAAAAAATTGATGGTGCATGAGGAGTTGCAGATATTGAATGGTCATGAATTTTTTCCTCTCAAGGGTAAAATGAAAAAGTTGAAATTCCCTTGTTATCTTGTAAAACACGCTCAGAATTTTATTTTATTTTATTTATTTATTTTTTTTTTTTTTCAGCGTCTTGCCAAAAGTTTGTCTGCAGGACAGGCACAGTGTGGAAGTCAAGGAAGATGAGAGAAGGGACGAGAATTTCAAACGGGCCATATTTTAATGTTTTCATTACTCAAAGAGCTCAATCTAAACCATTAAATAAATGCTCCAATAAGCTTTCGAACTCCCAATATTCATGAATTGAGACATTTTTATTGACACTCTCAAAAGATGTATTGAGAGAAAATAGATGTCTATAGCTTATAAAGTTTCCAAATCATATATCTCTTAACGATGTTAAACACTTTAACATCACCTAACTTTGTTTTTCTATTGTTTGAAAAAAAAAAAAAAAAAAAAAAAGAACGGTAACCAGCTATGCTCTAGAAGACGGTTGAAAAGTAGGTGGGATTCTCTAAGGTTGGTGTGAGTTAGGTAAATATGTGGGAGTGGAGTAGATAAAATGACAACCAGTTGGATGATGCGTTTGTTAAAAGGATGTTCAGATTATGACCTCTGGCCTACACATGGCTGATAGCCCACGGGACACGCTCCTTTTTTCCTTGCAATGAGAACGTACCACTAAAAGAAGAGCATGTGACTCGGACTAATGCTATAAAAAGATCCGTGCTATTTTTTTTTTTTTTTTTAATTCTCTTAAAATTAAAAATTAATGGGTTTTTAAAATTATCATTATATTAAAATTTAATAGTGATTTTAAAGACTACGTTAATTTTGAAAAAACTCAAAAAAAACACCAGTCATCCTCGTAGTATTGCTCGATGACTTAAATAACTATTTGGAGAGTTATAAAATAGCTACTCGAGAGGATCAAACCTCTAATTGATCATTTTAACAAGATCAACTTCCAAATTGATGTGACTTAATTTTAAAAGTTGTATTAATTTTAGAAGGAGGAAATTAGCCACATCTTATAAAATATAAAACTTACATACAAGACTCAAAAAAATAGCTAAGTTAGAACTTTTGTCACATGCAATAAAACGAAAAATTGAGACAAATAAATGAAAAGATTGGCTTCATTCCATTACAACATTTATTAAAACAAATGAGAACAACATAATTTTATTAACATTATATCAGTTTAAGAGGTCGGGACCTTCTTTTTTTTTTAAAAAAAAAAAAAAAAAATCTACTATTTTTTTAAAATAATTTTGGGAGACCCACAACCTTTTCTTTCTTTCTTCTTTTTTTTTTTTAAAAAATAAAAATAAAAAGAAATTTATTTTGGGGCATTGCTTACTTTATATATATATATATATAATAAAGTAATGTTACAAATCACGTTTTTTTTTTCAAGATTTAATTGGCACTGCTCATTAATAAAATTGAATGATTCATAATAGTAGAATTAAAGCGTAGTTTTAAACTTTTTATTATTTTGGAGGTTTATGAGTCCCGCTGTCCCGCCCCTATCCCCTTGTCCCTTTGCTAGTAGTTGACATAAAGGCAGTGGACAGGGGTGGAGCTAGCCCCAAACTTGAGGGGCATGGGCCCCTAACCCTAAGGATTTTTTTTTTAAAAAAAAATTAAAGTTATTTTTTTAATTTATTTTTAATTATTATTTTACCTTCCAATTTTTATTTTTTAATTCTGTCCTTAAAATCTCAAATGCCGGCTCCACCCGAGCTGTGGACGAGTCTATATAACATCTGCGCATGTGAACCTGATAATTAACAAGGCATAATCAAATTTTGTGAACAGCTAGTAAACTTGCTGAGAAAAACAAAGAAAAAAGAAATTCGTATGCTTTTTTGTTGTTGGACCGATGCTGACCTTTGAATTCCAAAGTTATGAAAGTTATTTATGAAAGAAAGGTGGGGTCCATTATGGACCATGTCACTTGTGATGTTATGATTACATCAATAAGAAACAAAAGTAATTTTTGACAAAAAAAATTAATAAAAAAATGTAAATGGGCCTGATTCAATTTTGGTCCTTAGTTGTGGTTGTGACCTCATTAGTAAATGTTTATAGAACGGACCCAACAACCCTTTGCCCACCTTAAATTACGAACAACCGTCTCATCATTAGCAGGTGCAGAAACTTCCGAAGCGTCCTTAGATTCATTTAACAGCGAAAGCTACATTTTTTTTTTGACAACTACAATACCAAAAACTAAATCTCAATAAACAAGAATCAGAGCAGCTACTAAACCATAAAATACTTTAAAACATTATAATCATAACTTAATAACATCGGTTAAAATATCATGGTCACATACCAAGCAGATCGACTATGCCATCAAAAATAATACGGACTGTTGGGAATAATCCTACTCAATTTGGCCCATCCAGCAAGTTGTGAGCCTCTAAACCCACATTGGCCCACCGATGTTTGCAGGCTCTATATTTGCAAGGCACGAGTCCACGGGTACTGAGTTTTGGTCCATGGAAGCCCTGGGAGGAGACTGCCCTGTGAATCGACATGGCCAGCCGGAGGTGGCAACGTGTGATCTTAGAAAATCCTAGATCGCATCTAATTCCTGGAAATCTAGGACTAGATTTAATCCCGAATAATCTGCGTAGAATCTTAGTCCGAGATAAGTAAGGAAAGAGTCCCAATTCAAGCAAAAGGAGGATTTCGAGTCCAAACCTAACTCTAACGGCGCTTCTAGGTCAAGATGGGAGTGTGAAGCCCTAATGTAGGATTTGACCTCTACCTCCTAGCCTATAAATAAACCCTTACACTATGTATAAACCTAAGACTGAATTATTGCGCAATTTGCGCTCTAGCATACTTTTCCCTTGTAAACTTACTTAAGCATCAGAGTGAGAGTTGCCGGCAACCTCAGTGTGTTCTCTTGACAGTGCTAGTTTTCTTGCAGTGATCGTGAGTTGAAGGGACGTAAAGGACATTGAAGAGCGTGTAGCTCACACCATACTGGAAACTGTCCTAACAGTTTGGCACCGTCTGTGGGAATGTCTTTCCATTCTCATTATAATATATCTGTTATGGGAGTGACCACATGCTTTGACGGCCGAGTCACCTGGACAAGAAGACAGAAACCAGAGCTAGTCGTTCAGCTCAATCTGCCCTCAAAAGGCCAGAACAATCCACAACCTCCTCCATTGTCCCCCCTCCTCGGGTGGTAGAGATAAGAACCAGATGGCGGCGTTGGAAGCCCAGATTGCAACCTTAACACAACAAAACACAAAGTTATTGCTCCGATTCCCTGAATAATCTCATTATGAGATTAACCAGGAGGAGCATAGGGAGGAAGAGCACAATAGTTGTGTAGACAGCCATTATGAAGACAACTTCTACAGGGAGGACCACCGGGAAGGTGACCCCCTGGAGTAAACAATGATGGGGTCAATTTTTGGAGGAATCGAGGGGCAGATGATGGGGATTTAGGCAAAAAGGTTGTCGATCTGGAAAAGAAGTGTGTCAGCATGGCCCGGGAGATGGAAATGAAGGAAAAAGGAAGGACGACCGTGGTGGATAGACTCTTGCTTGGCACCAGTACACTCTTCACCAGACGAGTAGTTAACTATCGTCTACCTAAAAAATTCAAGGTCCCTTAGCTCCAGAGTTATACTGAAGTGGGAGATCCCGTCGAGCATTTGGAGAATTTTCGGTTCCATAATGATCTTCATGGAACCCCTAATGAGGTAGCTTTTCAGGCCTTCCCCTTGACTTTATCGGGGAATGCCTGGGATTGGTTCAGAAAGCTACCCCCGAGTTCTATCGATAAGTTTGAAGGGTTACACAAAGAGTTCCTGGTGCAGTTATGGCTGCGGGGACACGTGAGAAGCCTTTGAGATACTTGCTGACATTGCAACAACGTAGCAATGAGACTCTCAAGGATTTCATGGCTCGATTAAACCTTGAGAAGATGGCGGTGGAGGATCATACTAATGACATGGTGTTTGCGGCCCTTTACCAAGGATTGTTTCCGGAGGGACCGCTAATGAAGAAGTTGGTCAGGAAACAATCGAGTACCCTATAAGGATTGATCGACAAGGTGGAAGAGTTCATCAATCAAGAAGAAACTCTGAAAGCAATGGATACCTCGAGGCAGCCCCATGAGACGCCCCAAAGAAGAAGAAGGAATTCAAAAAGGTGGGTAAGGAAGAGCCAAAACTAGTCAAAAAGTTCCAAGACTACAACTTCACGCCTCTCAATGCCAGGGAGCAGAAGTCCTCATGGAAATAAAGAAGGACTTGGAGTTCTGTCGACCTTCGAAGATATCAGGTAGTCCCCCTCCTCATAACATAGACAAAAACAGTGACTTCCATGAGGCAGTAGGTCACCATACCCAGGGGTGCATAGCCTTGAAGCTATTAATTGAAAAATTCATCAAGAAAGGGAAGTTGGTTCGATTTCTGAGGGAACATAGAAATCAACCAGGGAATGATTGGTTGCAGAATCACCAAGACAATCAACCCCGAGACCACCAGCTTCGGGACTACCAACACAGGGAGTATCAACCTCGAGACCCTCAGCCCCAAGATTATCATCCATGGGGCCCTCCTTGGCATGATGACAGGGGGCGTGACAACATCCCATAGGAGAGTGAAGAGAGAAGAGACGACCGAAGGCCGGAAAGGAGCAGGATTCAGCAACGCTGAGAGCCTGATAATCAAGAGGTGATGCGGTCTTTTGTTTACCAAAATATATCAATAATAAAATTAACCACTCGTAATAGAACGAATCCTTGTAGGATAAGGCTATAGAGAAGGTGTCGAACCTCAAGGACTGCGTAAGTATTATTATCAAGCTTATCGAGATTAAATATAACTTAATTTAAAAGATGTTTGATTTTTGTTTTCTAAAAATAAATGCATAAAAGTAAAAGACATAAATTTAAATAGAATATGGATGAGATAAAGAATAGGGGATTGATTTCACTACTCACCGCATAACAATGGTCAATCATAAATTAACAAGGAAAATTCATATTATGCATGATATAGGGCTTGTCTCACTCGAGTAGTCAAGAAATTACCTTTAAAGAATAAGTATAATCCATCTTCGGTTGGCACGAACCGTCCACCTAACCACTAAGATGCGGTACGACCCGTCTTCCTTAGGTATGGATTAGCTACGTCTTTAATAGGATACACACAATCAATGGAATAGTATAACCTATCTTTGGTTGGTACGAACTGTCTACCTAAATTATACTAAACTAGGGTGTAGTACAATCCGTCTTTCCTAGGCATGACCTATCTAATCCTCTTCATTATATGTCAATTAAAACTGTTGTATAACAATCATTCACATAATCACAGAAAATATGAAGGATTAAGTTCAATCAATATAAAATACTTTCTAAGACAAGATAAGAAATTCATAATTATTGAATATAAACATTAAAATCAATTCTCACAGTTTTACAAACATCATGCATATAGAAAATTTCAAATTAAAATACAATCAAACCATTGTTACTTGGAAATGGCTACATCAACACCCTAGTATGAATTTAGCCGCTCATCATGGTGCTGGGATGGCCTCCTGCCATGTTCTTCTCCTCTTCAACTTGTCAGGCTTCTAAGAAGAATTTTATGTCTAAATCTAATTAAGCACAAGCCCCCAAGCACCAGCACACTCTCTTTTGAAGCTTAGGGGTCTATTTATAGAGACTATGAGAGGCCTAGAAGCTCTTGGAATTCTAGAAAAATCATCTCTTGAGTCTTCTTGTCCAAGTAGGAGATTGAAACTTCAATCCAAGTAGGAAAAGGATTTTAAATTCGTCCAGAATTGCGGTCTTTTATTGCGGGATATTTGAGCATAGTAAACATCCGAATTAGGGAAAAGCTATTTCTGACATATTTGTTTTATTTTTTATTAGCTTTCTAACACTACTAATTTCATTGTAATCCGATATCTGACACAAAAGTTATGATCCAAACACTGAGACATATGCAAAATCCAAATTTGAATCCAATCTGATTTTGACTCTTAGTGGAGAAATTTCGATTTAATCATTCTCTTGATTTAAGTAAACTTAACCACTTCATATAAGTCTTCTATTATGATTGGTTAAGCTTACCAATATCTTCTAGGTCTTCTCAAAGTGTGTTTTAAGCCCAAAATCAATGGAATTAATTGCATATTTATTTAAAACCTGAAAATATTAAAACAACACAAAATCAAACAAATAATAATACTAAGGAATTAACATATATAAGTTAAGGGGCTTCGAATGTTGCGATAAGCGTCGAATGTTGCACATTCAAGCCCTTTAACTTATATATGTTAATTCTTTAGTATTGTTATTTGTTTAATTTTGTGTTGTTTTAATGTTTTCAAGTTTCAAATAAAGATGCAATTAATTCCATTAATTTTGGGCTTAAAGCACACTTTGAGAAAACCTAGAAGATATGTTTAAGCTTAACCAATTATAATAGAATGCCTATATGATGTGGTTAAGTTTAATCAAATCAAGTAAATGATTAAATCGGAATTTCTCTACAAAGAGTCAAAATCGGATTGGATTCAAATTTGGATTATAAATATGTCTCAGTGTTTGGATCATAACTTTTGCGTCAAATATCAGATTGCAATGAAATTGGTGGCGTTGGAAAGCTAATAAAAAATTCAACAAATATGTCATAAATAGCTTTTCCCTAATTCAGACGTTTACTCCTGGGGTTTACAGGAGGAGGTGAGTCCAATTAGCCAGAATTGCGTACGCCCAGCTGGCCAAGAATCATGTGGTATAAAAGGTAGAGAAGCCTGCAAAGTTATAGAAGAAAGAATCCCCAATGATAGGATTTTCAGACGATGATTATGTGGGGATTTCTTTTCCCCATAGTGATGCTTTGGCGGTCACCCTAACAATAGCAAACCATAGGATCTGAAAAATAAAATATTGACTTCTAATTTTACCAAGTGTGTGTGTTCGTGTGCAACAAAATATCTTAAATGTGGAATTTAAATAAGACAAGATATTTGTTACGAAGTGAAAACTCTATGAAGAGAAAAAACCACTCCGGGGCAGCTAAACCCAGGAACTCCACTATCCAAAAACAAAACTAGTTACAAGACAGTCGTACTCACATACCCTTATGCAGTAGTCATATCTTTAACTCTGACACGAAGCCTATTGTGAACGCTTCTCAACCAGATCTCCTATCTAAAGGGTTTTTGATGGATTCCTTTGCCTTAGGGCCGACCCCTAAGATAGACTTCACACGAACAGTTGAGCACACACCGGCAACGGCTTGAGAGCTAGCGGATCTTCGATTCTCCCTAAATACCCTCTCAAAGCTAAGCGAATTCAATACCGAATTCTATACAATTTACAAGCCTAAAGCCCCCTATTTATAGGCTTAAAGAAACCCTAAATCTGCTGAAAAAAGGACTTTGGCTATTGAGTGTCTGGACGGTTATCCATGTCCGGATGGATTTTTGAGATATCCTTTCAGAAACAACGCAATTCAATCTTTATCAGGTCCACGTCCAGACGGCTTGATCGAGCGTCTGGATGGTCTTTGCTATAACTCCTTGTTGCGTTCAAACGGGACACTGGAATATTCTGAATTACTGGACATCGTCCGGATGTGTTGCAACATCATCAGAACGTCTTGCAGAGACTTCCCAAACAGTGTCGACTTCTGAAATCCAACTTCGTGTTGAACAATGATTGACCTAGCGTTCAGACGGTGTTTCTCTGACGTCCGGATGTCTTCATTGTTATCTGTAAGACATTGCGGGCCATCCGGACGCCTTCAAAGGCTCATCTGGATGGTTGCATAGGAACTGGTTGATTTGGCTTGGAATTATGGAAGGACTCTTCATGGACATCTTCTAGAAGCTTGTGATCAGTCACATGCTTTGATTTGAACACTGTCTGAATACATGAAGATTCTAAATAAACACCAATCATCCTGTTTAAAAAACAACCATTACATAAAGTATTTTTGTCATCCAGAATGTAGCCAACATAAAATATTAACAAACTCTTCCTTTGGCCATTTTGGGACAAAACACTTGACCGGTTTAGAAATACATTCTTGGTTTTAAAAAACCAAAAAATACTCCCCCTTTTTGTCACACAAGGACAAAGGGTAAACAGAGTATTAATTAAAACCATAACCAAAAAGAAAAAATAAGAGAAATGAACAAGGTTAGGTTGTCAACAAGAAATCAGCACACACATGTATCTAAACCTGTGAAAACAGTCAGATAGCTGGTCAAAAATACCCAAGCATATAGAAAAGAGTTAAGTAATCAATGAGCATAAATTTTCTGCAGACATAATTTTTCAATAGTAAACTTAACTCAAGCCATGCGTGTGTGTGTGTGTGAAGGCCTTCTGAAAAAGGTATGATGTTCACTACTATGACATGAATCACCCGGATTTTCTAAGTAAGAGAAAAAAATCAATGTTAGATCAGTCAAAAGTCAAACCTTATTATGCTAGGGCTTAGTCACTTACATCTAATACACTCCCCCTAAGCTGCATTACTTTTCTTTTACTATGACTTTTAATGACCACCTATTTCCGCAATGAAGTGGTCACTGACTGTTTCTTTAGGGACAAGATTAAGAACAGATTTATAGCATAAGCAGTGAATCTTTTTATTTATCCATAATTTTTCAGTTTTGAATGCTTTATCACTTGGTGCTGCAACCTAGAAAGAATGCCAAAATTTATGGGTTCTAGGTTCAACTAGCGAGTTGGTCAATTTGACCATCTTAGCAAAAAAATCTCTCTCATTAGAATTTTTAGAAGTTAAAAATCAGCGGAGAGAAAAAAAATACCTTAGGGGAGCCTTGGATAGTTCATATTTTTCATTGCATGAGAAAAGCAACTATCGAGCAAAGATGCAACAAGAAAATTCAGCACGTATCAGATTTAGAAACTTAACCATATGAATGTATATTGTATTGGAGCACAGAGAACTGTCAAAACAGATAAATATAGATGAGATAACGGAAATTTTTTTAGCAGAAACCTTGCATCAAAATCCCTCATTTTTTTTAATAAAAAAAATCATGCAACCCACGGAAGAGACTAAGAAGAACATAAGAGTCTTATCCAGGCATGAAGCAAGGACATGTCTAGGACATGTCACAAATACCAATGGCTTTTCGAAGAAATTCAAACCTGTTTCCATCAAAAGGTTTGGTGAGGATATCAACCAATTGATTTTCTGTGGGAATAAACATAAGAGCTACTTCTCTGGACTCGACAAGGTCACAGATGAAATGATGACGGATGTCGATGTGCTTGGTCTGAGAATGCTGAACTGGATTCTTAGAAATATTTATAGCACTGGTATTGTCACAGTGAATAACCATAGTGTCTTGAGTGAAGCCATAATCACAGAGTAATTTCTTCATCCATAGTAATTGGGTACAACAACTTCCAGCTGCAATATACTCAGCCTCTGCAGTGGAGAGAGAAATTGAGGCTTGTTTCTGACTCATCCAAGCTACAAATTTGTACCAACATAGAAACAACCACCAGAGGTGCTTTTCCTGTCATCAACATTTCCAGCCCAATCTGCATCAGAGTATCCTGCATGCATAAGATTTGTTTCTCTAGAAAAACAGATACCATAATTAACTATGGCATTTACGTACATGATGATGCGCTTGATAGCAGTAAGATGAGATTCCTTAGGATTAGCTTGGAATCAAACACAAACTCCGACACAAAAGGCAATATCTGGTTGGCTTGCCGTAAGATAGAGAAGACTGCCAATCATACTTCTGTAAAGAGTAGGATCTACTTGCTTGCTTGTCAGATCAGTACTAATCTTGACATTTGTGCTCATAGGAGTACGAGCATGGCTTTTCCCATCTAGACCAAAACGTTTCACCAGATCTTTTGCATATTTAGCTTGAGAAATAAATATCCCTTTAGAGGTTTGTTTGACTTGCATCCCCAGAAAATAGGTCAACTCACCTATCATACTTATCTTAAATTCTTGTTTCATTTCTTCAGCAAACTCATGAGCTTGAGAATCTAAGGTTGCTCCAAAGATGATATCATCTACATAGATTTGTGCAATGAGTTTGTGATTTCCTTGATTTCTGATGAAGAGAGTCTGATCTGCCTATCCTCTTGTGAACCCTTTTTCCAGAAGATAAGTGGTTAATCTCTCATACCACGCCCTTGGAGCTTGTTTGAGACTATACAAGGCTTTCTTCAATTTGTAGACATATTGAGGATAGTGAGGATCCAGAAAACCTTTTGGTTGCTCCACATAAACTTCTTCTTGAAGAATGCCATTTACAAAGGCACTCTTGACATCCATCTGATAAAGCTTGAAGCCTAGATGACAAGATATAGAGAGCAGAATTCTGATAGATTCAAGGCGGGCAACTGGAACAAAGGTTTCGTCAAAATCTACCCTTTCAATCTGAGTGTACTCTTGAGCAACAAGCCGTGCTTTATTTCGAATCACCGTGCCATGTTCGTCTGATTTGTTCTTGAAAATCCACTGTGTCGATGATATTTTGATCAGATGGTCTGGAAACTAGAGTCTAGACATCATTGTGAGTGAATTGATGTAACTCATCATGCATAGCAGAAACCCAACTGTCATCTTGCAAGGATTCCTCCACTTTCTTTAGTTCAAATTGAGCCAGATAGCAATTGTAAGTCACTTGATTTGCAACCTCATTAGAGGGGTTGATTACTCTGCTTTTCAATTGCCTACCTTCATTGAGATTCCCAAGAAGCTGCCTAGAATAATGATTGAGCTTGACCCAAGAGGCGGGTTCAATCGGAGGATTTATCGACTCTGAATCTTGATCTGATATAGGATCATTTTCCTTAGTAGGCATAGCATAAGTTAAGTCAGGAAGAACATCTGCTGCTGTAGGAGAGACAGGAGGAATAGATACAGGCTTTACTGCTGAAGAGGAAGTCTTGCTAACATTTTTTGTAGGAGAAGGTATTGCCTCTAGAGTGAACTGTGAAATCTCCCATTTGCTATGTGCCCTAATATCATCATCAATGACTATATTGATGGACTCCATCACTGTTTCTATTCTAGTGTTATAGACTCTGTAGGCATGATTGTTGGTGAAGTATCCCAGAAATATGCCTTCATCACTTTTGGGATCAAACTTTCTCAGATTTTCCCTGTCTCAGTAGAATATAGCATTTACTACCAAAAGTTCGGAAATATTTAACAATGGATTTCTTACCTCACCAAATCTCATATGGAGTCTTGCTAGTTTCTGGCCTCAGGTAGACTTTATTGATGATATGACATGCAGTGTTGATAGCTTCTCAACAAAAAGGTTGAGCAAGATTTTGAGAATGAATCATCACTCGAGTCGTTTCTTGTAAAACTCTGTTTTTCCGCTCCACAACCCCATTTTGTTAAGGAGTAATAGGAGAAGAAAACTCTTGCTTAATGCCATATGAGTGATAGTATTCTTCAAACTGAGCATTCTCAAATTCTTTGCCATGATCACTGTGAATCCTCATGAGGGGACAATTTTGCACTATCTGAATTTTTTTGAACAACTGCTAAGCGGCTTCAAAAGCATCAAATTTTTCCTGAAGAAAAAGAACCCAAGTGTACCGAGAATAGTCATATATAATAACCATAATATATTTCTTCCCACCAAGACTGGAGGTTCGGGTGGGACCCATGAGATCCATATGCAGCAATTCTAAATTACGGGAAGTAAGAATACCTGATGTCTTCTTATGAGCAGTACGAGTCTGTTTTCCTAGCTAACATGGACCATAAACTCATTTCCCAGTGTCTTTCATTTTAGGAAGATCTTTGACAACTTCCTTGCTTGCAATCTTGAACACGTTAGTGAAGTTTAAATGACCCAACCGTTGATGCCATAGCTCACTTTCATCAATGGTAGCTTTATTGCTGATGATTTGAGAATTTGAGGAGAGACTTGGAATGCCATAACAGTTGTCACTAGTTCTCTCTCCTCCCATTAGCCACTTTCCATTGTTGTTAAAGATGTTGCATTCCTTTTTAAAGAATTGGACAACCAGGTCATCATCACACAATTGGCTGATACTGAGAAGATTTGCCTTGAGACCCTCTACATATAGGGCTTTTTGAGATACTTCTATTCCTGGAATTTTAATCTGCCCATTTCCAATCACCTTGGCTTGACTCCCATCTCCAAAAGTAATTCTTCCTCCTCTGCCCATTTGAATATCTATGAGGAGTGCCCTGTCACCTCTCATATGTTTGGAGCAAGCACTATCCAAATACCACAAGCAAGTATCTAGAACTTTTAAAGCAGTATGAGCAACTAAACATAGATTGTCACTTTTCTTAACCCAGACATGTTTATTAGTGGAATTCTTTTTCTTTTTAGACATGACAGAATTTTTCTCAAAAAGAGTAGGACTCTCTAGTTTTTCACTAATGAGCTTTATTTGATCACGTAGATTATTGACCTGATTTCTAATACCAGGCTCATTATCCCTAAGTATATGCTTTTTATCCCATGGCTTCTGAGAGCGTAATTGAAAGCAGTTAGGACAAGTATGACCAATAATACCACAATAATGACAAGTAGGGATAGATTTGTGCCTTTTACCTCCATTTCTACTGGACATATCATGAGTAGACATGCCCGGTTTAACAAACATAGTTCTATGAAAATGCATAGCATGTGAAGAAGATGTAGTATTATTTTTAATCATTTCATAATCACAAGTTTTTTTTCCATTAAAACCAAAGAAGTCAATAAAAGATCACACTCAAGAAATAAATCTTAACCAGAGTGTACCAACCTCTGATACCAATTGAAAATAAAATATTGACTTCTAATTTAACCAAGTGTGTGTGTTCGGGTACAAAAAAATATCTTAAATGCGGAATTTAAATAAGACAAGATATTTGTTACGAAGTGGAAACTCTATGAAGAGAAAAAACCACTCTGAGACAGCCAAACCCAGGAACTCCATTATCCAAAAACAAAGCTAGTTACAAGACAATCGTACTCACATACCCTTATGCAGTACTCGTACCTTTAACTTTGACACGAAGCCTATCGTGAACGCTTCCAAACCAGATCTCCTATTTGAAGGGATTTTTGATGGATTCCTTTACCTGAGGGCCGACCCCTAAAATAGACTTCACACGAACAGTTAAGCACACATCGGCAACGACTTGAGAGCTAGTCAATCTTCGATTCTCCCTACACACTCTCTCAAAGATAAGCGAATTCAATACCGAATTCTATAAAATTTACAAGCATAGAGCCCCCTATTTATAGTCTTAAAGAAACCCTAAATCTGCTGAAAAACAGACTCTGGCTGTCGAGCATCCGGACGGAAGTTTATCCACGTCCGGACAGATTTTTGCGATATCCTTTCAGAAACAGCGCAATTTAATCTTTATCAGGTCCACGTCCGGATGGCTTGACCGAGCATTCGGACGGTCTTCGCTATAACTCCTTGTAGCGTTCGAACAAAACACTAGAATATTCTGAATTACTGGACATCACTCGGAGGTGTTGCCATTTTGTCCGGAAGTCTTGCAGAGACTTCCCAAACATTGTCAACTTTTGAAATCCAACTTTGTGTTGAACAATGATGGACCTAGCGTCCGGACAGTGTTGCTTTGACGTCCGGACGTCTTCATTGTTATCTGTAAGACACTGCGGGGCGTTCGGACGCCTTCAAAGGCTTGTCCGGACGATTGCACAGGAACCGGTTGATTTGGCTTGCAATTATGCAAGGACTCTTCATGGACATCTTTTTGAAGCTTGTGATCAGTCACATGCTTTGATTTGAACACTGTCTGAATACATGAAGATTCTGAATAAACACCGATCATCCTATTTAAAAAGCAACCATTACATAAAGTGTTTTTGTCATCCAGAATGTAGTCAACATAAAATACTAACAGGATCCTGCTAGATAGCTAGAGTTTGGTAGATATATTATACTGGTTGTCTTTCGAGAAATTGAAGTTGAGCCGAGAGAAGATATTCCCTGTTCATTTCCCGTTGATGGGATTCACGGGCGAGCATGTTCAGCTGCTGGGTTCGATTGAACTTCTGGTAACGGTAAGAACAGTCTCAAGGCAGATAACTATCATGGTTAAATTTCTGCTGATAGACCGTCACTCAGCGTACAATGCCATCGTCGGGAGAACAACCCTTAATTAAATTAGGCCTGTTACCTCGACCCCACTTCTGAAAATGAAGTTCCCCACCGGGAGTGGAGTGGGGGAAGTTAGGGGTAACCAATTGGAGGCTCGCCAATGCTACAATAAGACCTTGAAGGACATTCCTGAGAAGGCAGGCCTTGGGTTGGGGTGTGACGAAGAGAAATAGCAACTACAAGGCGGAAAGTTGGTTGAAGAATTGGAGGAATTTTAGATCAATGACTCCGATAGGAAGGTGAGTGTTGGTTCACAACTACCCAGAGAATTAAAGAGGGAACTAGTGGCCTTTTTTGGGGAGAGAAATGACGTATTTGCATGAAGCCATGAGGATATGCCGGGAATAGACACCTCGGTGATGGTCCATAAACTAAATATGGAGCCTGACCACCGGCCAGTAAAGTAGAAAAGAAGGAGTTATGCACCCGAGAGGAACCAAGTAGCTGTGGAGGAGGTAGAAAAACTACTCCAAACCAGGTTTATAGAAGAAGTGTATTACCCGAATTGGCTAGCTAATGTATTGATGGTGAAGAAGTCCAGAAGAAAATGGACCTCAACAAGGCGTGTCCAAAAGATATATAGCTTCCCACTGCCTCAGATAGATCTATTGGTGGATTCAACTCCGGCCATGAACTCCTTAGTTTCATGGATGCCTTCTCGGGTTAGAACCAGATATGCATGCACGAGGTGGACCAGGAAAAGATGGCCTTCATAACCAATCAGGGACTGTATTGTTACAAGGTCATGCCATTTGGATTAAAGAATGCTGGGGCAACATACTTGCGGTTGGTGAACAAGATTTTCCTAGAGTAGATAGGAAGGAACATGGAGGTATACGTAGATGGTATGTCAATGAAGAGCATACTGGCGACCAAACACGTCAACAACTTGACCGAGACATTCCAGTCGCTGAGGAAGTACGGTATGAAACTAAATGGAGTAATTACCTTTCCCCCACATCAACTACGGCCATTGTCAACATGCCACCATGAACTTACACCTCAACCATAAGAGAGCATTCAACTACCATTTCTGTACCTTTAACCCCCCTTCCGTCAGTTAAATTCGTGAAAAAACTCAAATACTCTAACTTAAAATCAAAATTTTAAAAAAATACCCTCAAAATTAAACAAATAATAGTAATAAAAAAAGCAAAAAAAGAGAGGAAATTTTTGTCTTTAAACAAAAAAATTTTGTACTTCAATATTTTTTTATTAATTTACTATTTAAGGGCATTTTTGTCTTTAAACAAAATTTAACATATAAAAATCGCATATTTTGTCCTATTTAATGAGATTCCTTGACGGAAGGGGGTAATGGTACGAAAAGGATAGTTGAATGCTCTCTTATGGTCAAGGTGTCAGTTTGTGGTGGCATGTTAACAATGACCAGTAGTTCATGGGGGAAAAAACAATTACCCCAAACTAAACCCTTCTAAATGTGCCTTTGGAGTATCGTAGAGAAAGTTTCTTGGCTTTGTAGTGTCCAGGCGAGGGACAGAGGCCAACCCGGAGAAGGTATAGGCAGTGCTAGACATGAAGTCACCTCGAAACATCAAGCAATTACAACAACTCATTGGGAGAATCACATCCCTGAACTAGTTCATTTCACAATCAACGGATAAGTGCCTCTGGTTCTTCAAGATTCTGAGAAATGCATTTACTTGGAGCGAAGAGTGCGAAGAAGCTTTCAATCAGTTGAAGCGATACCTTGGAAGGCCATTGTTGCTCAGCAGGGCCACCGAGGGAGAAATTCTCTTCCTCTACTTAGTAGTATCACCTTCGAAGGTAAGCTCAGTCTTGATACGGGAGGACCAAGGGGTCCAGAAGCTAGTGTATTTTACTAGCAGGGCTCTTCATGGTGAGGAGGAACAGTATCATCGGATAGAGAAGTTGGCACTGGCATTAATAGTCTTGGCAAGGAGGTTAAGACCAAACTTCCAAGCGCACACTGTTAAGGTCCTTACGGAGTATCAGCTCAAGAAGATCCTCCAGATGCCAGATAGATCCAGGAGATTGGTGAATTGGGCAGTGGAGCTTGGGGAGTTTGATATTGACTTCCTCCTGCGGACAACAATCAAAGGGCAAGCTTTGGCTGACTTCCTAGTGGAATTCAGTGGATTCCTAGAAGAAGTAGGAATCCTTGTTAGAGACGCTTGGGTGGTGTGTGTGGATGGGTCGTCCACCCGGAAGAGGAGTGGTGCCGGCGTTGTACTTATAAGCCGGGAGGGAGAGCACCTGGAGTTTGCAATACAGATGGCTTTTGCAACCACTAACAACGAGGTAGTGTATGAGGCTGTCATAGCTGGAATGGAAGTAGCCTGAGAACTGGGAGCCAAGAACTTAGAAGTAAGGAGCGATTCGCATGTAGTAGTGGAAAAAAATGAATTTGTATTTATCAAAGGTACGGGAAATTGAAACTTCCTACAAGTAATTTTCTATACTTAAAGGAAAAATCCAGCATACACCAAGACAAGTGAGCTCCAGCGCAGTATTATTCCACTTGAGCACAATTCATTTAGGCTCGAGCGCATTAGGCCATGAGGCTCGAGCGCGCATTAGGAGCTTGAGTGTAGAAGGAAGACATATGCGCTCAGGCCACTAACCTATTAGGCTTGATGATAAGTGCTGAATGTTACACATTCAAGCCCCTTAATTCACATATGTTAATCTCTTAGGTTTCTTATAGTTTGATATTTCTTGTTTAGGCTCAAGCGCAGTTCAGAAGCAATAGATGCTTGAGCACACATTCAGATGGGGTTGAGCGCATGAGTTTTCTACAGAATAGTGAAGTCGACAAACCTTTTTTGGAAGGATTTTAATCCTATTCCAATTCGATTTTGGACTTGTAGGCTGCATGAAATCATCAAGGGTTGTTCCTAAACTCTATAAATACTCCCTTAAGTCCTCCAAAACAAACACACAAAGTTTGGGAAGGATCAAAAGCTACTTCAAGAAGGGTTTTCTCTAGTTTTTTTCTTTTCCTTGTTATTTTCTTATAAGAATGATTTTCATCATTGTGTAGCTAATACGTTAGTTCGGGCTCGATTGAATCCCCAATCATGTCTCTTTAAGGTTTCAATTTGCCTTCTACAATTCATATATTGATGCTTAACTTGATTATTTTCGGTTTTATTGAATTCCTCGCATGTTTATGCTTGATCATCATATACATGTGGTATGAATTTGTTATTTATGTATCGTCAACGAAGTTCAAAGCTTTCAAAACCTTTTATAGAACTCATTAATATTGTTAAGGAAACAATATCAAAGGTTTCAATAACTAACCTATGATTGTTTTAGGCTAAAAGATCAAGTCTCAAAATCCTTATGGCTTGTTTAGGTACAACTGTTTTTCAAATAAAATACAAATTTTACTTCAAACAATATTCGGGTGTTTTTTGAAATCCGGATATATAATACAACTCGCATATAACCCGAATACAACCCGATACCAACCCAAATTCCAACGCAAATTTTCAATTCCAACACAATGTCAGGGCTGCTTTTTACTAGTCCAAGGCGTCAGACGCAAGAAATTTGGGTGGGTGTAAAACATTCACACCGTTTTTGTAAAGATGATAGAGTAAGAACCGTTGGATGTGATGTTGGTAGATGCATTCTCATCTATACCATCAAATCGAACTACATAGCTTTTGAGTTCACACACCTAATAACTTTCGACTTGCACGGTAAACCAGGTGGACGAAACGCAACACTCGTATTCCGAGGGGAGCCTGTGGTAGTGTGTACATAAGGTAAAGGTGAGAGTGGCAATGGCAACCATTGGATGAAACTTTTTTTAGATCCAACAGTTGTTGATGGAAAAAAATTATACCATTGACTAAGCTTACTGTCATCTTGCCTGCACCAAATATTTTTTACCTTCTTTTCAGTAGGCTCGAGCCAACGTGGGAGAGTTAAAAAAATCACCCATATTTACCTGCTACTCGAATACAATCTTCAAGCATGTGATATTACTATATACCACACTAGTAATATCACGCCATGTGTCTTGCAATAATATCTTACCATGGTTTTTCGTGAAAAAAATACTCTCATACAACTATAACACAAATATAATTTCAAATACAATTTAAACCTTATAAATCATCCAAACATCTTTTTCAAATTAGTTTGCTCTTGGAATTCACGCACTAAATTATAGTTGAATTTAGATTTGAAAAAATTGAACACCCAAACGGGCTATTAAAGCTTAAAGTTGACATTTAAGCTTAAAACTTTGACTTAACCAAAAATAGGTCAAACAAATTCAGATTTAGTCGAATCAAAGCCCATTATACTCACAATAAAAATATCTATCATGCAATAAAATTTTGTGAAAAGTCTACGGTACTTTTTTGACTTAGAAGTGACTATTTAGTTGCCAAATGACACATTTTGCTGACATTTTACTTTTAAATTTGGACATGATAAATGTGTTTTTAAAGCTTATAATGGCTGTATATATAAATAGTTAATACTTGAATTCGGTGAAGTCATAATTCAATTTGGTGATAGTTGACTTTTTGGCCAAAATCGGTGCTTAAATGATCTAACGGTCAAATTTTTATCAGAAATGAAATGAAGTACCATAGTGGCCGGCCCTAACTGTCTTCAAAACTAAAGACAGGCTGATATTTATTTAGTTAGAAGAATTTGGTTGAAAGCTAAGTTTAGTTAGAAAAGTGATTGGACTTTTAGGTGTGAAAAAGACTTTGGTCAGTAAATGAGGCTTCCTTGCTTCTTGGTGTCCAGCAGGCTGCCATGAGGTTACTCTCCACTTTTATGATATTTTCAAACTTCTATAAATACGAGACTAGCTTGCTCTAACACTCTTTCAATGTTGAACTCAAGTTGCATGCAAAAAAGAACCAAAACTCCCTATTATGCACTGCTCAGCTAAAGTGAGAGATTAAGTTACAATTTTCTGTTCTAACCTTTTGAGCTTAAAAGAGAACTTTTGTTTCAGAAATTGTTTAGTATTTTTTCTATGAACACCAAAGAAATGATTTCAAAAAGAAAAGATATGAAAAGAATAACCTATAGAACATTTATGTCTTCCTTTAATTGTATTTGAAGTTATTATGGATCTTGGATCATCATAGGTGATTTTTATTGCTTATATATTCTTTGTTCCATATATATATATATATAATTGTTAGGATTCATATTAAAACATTATGTCACCAATGTTTCGGCGTTTAAACATGAATCATAATATTACTTATGATTGATCTAAACACTTTCATAAATAATAATTATATCATGTATATATATGAGGAAACTTCACAAAAGGGTATTAAACTATCACACGTTTTCAAAAAAGGGTACCGAACTAGTAAAACTGTTGAATGAGTGTATGCATTTATCAAAACCGTGCAATGTTAGGTATTCCATCAGGCTCGTTGTTAATCCATGACGGAACCCAAAACACGTGCCTTTCACGTGATTTCCTAGGGGTGAAGTACCCGTTTTGCCCCTTATCTAAACGTTCGGTTTTTGTAAACTTAAAACAATCGACCTTCGAAAATCACTTCACTTTGGAAGCATCCAAACACTCGAACTCAATTCACCCAACTCCTTCTTGCGACTCCAAACCCTAATCTGGTGTATTCTCCAAGGTTTGTTTTGGCTTTCGGCAATACACACAAGTGAAATACACAAAGGGTTGAGAAAGGTAATGAACTATTTCAGTGTCAAAGTTTACTATTTTGTTAATGGGTTTGTGGAATTCAGTTCATTTATGTGATTTTTGAATGTTAATAACATCATATTTGTAGTTGATTGGGTTTTCACATACTTTTCCCATTATGTGGTTGATTTTGTTTAGGTACCATGTTTAGCGACACTGTCAACATCTGGTTCTTTTTTATGTTAGTATTTTTATTTTTTATTTTTCGTTTTGTGGTCTTGTCTATGTGATTATCCTATTGCTGGTTTGTTGTGAGTATCTTGTTTGGGGTGTGTTGTGATTGGTCCTGCAAGTATATGGGTTGGGATGATGTAGGATAATGGTTTGAATTTTTTATACTCTTGTGGTTACGTGGGTCTTGATGACTGTGCAATGTTTTGGGTTAAGGCCTATAAAGTTATTTGGAATTGTTTGTTTTAGTCTGTGATGAAGTGGTCCCAATGACTTTATTTAGTGATTGCAATATTCTAGTAATTTATTTGGAATAAAATCTTTACTCTAGTGGTTCCAATGTGTTGTATCTGTTTGTTTTTGTCTGCTCATTATGAATTTTCAATTTCAATTTCATCTTTTTTGTCAATTGGTAGGACCCATAATGTTTGATGAATATCTTATGTTTGAAGTACACCATAGAGATCGGCTTAATAGGGAAAATGGGTGCACCTATGTTGGTGGGGATGTAACAAATTACCCTGACCTATGTGATAGAGATAAGTTGTCATTTTTTTTAGTTGGAGACCGTAGTTAAGTGCTATGGGTATAGTCCCGATGACCTAATTTATTACAGAATACCTAACAAGAGTCTAGATAAAGGGCTACGACTTCTGTCTTCTAACCATGTTGTCATTGAAATGGTGGGGCACCATAATGACCATGGAATTGTAACGACCCGCTTTTTAATAAAAAGCGTAAGTGAAAATTTCGGTTTTCACGATCGTTACGACATCAATTACAATGTCATCAGAGTATAATTTAACAGCGGAATATATTTTTCTTTTACAATAAAACATCAGATTTGACTGAATAAACTCAATATATAAAATACTGACCATTTGATCTGATACATTTAAATAATAATAATCGTGCCACATGCGGCGCGAATATTACAGAATCATTGTATATAAAAGCTATAAACTAAAAGTCTCTTCCTTAATCAGTCTGGCAACTCCTATCTTCGTTCCTGCAAAACTCGCATGTGATTGTGGTGTTAACCACAATCTCATGCTGTGGTCGAGTGAGTCAACGTTCCTCAACCACAGTGACACACTGATTTATATGACCGTATACAATGCATTCAAATGATGACATATATATATATATTCACACAAACATAATCGTTTTCACCTACAATTATGCCTATCCTTTATATTAACTATTCACACCATCATATAATCATGCTAACAATATCATAAACATAACTAACAAAAACATGTTACACATAATAAATGCCAAACATCAAACAGCATACGATCAAATAAAGCAGAAATCACTAGTCATTAAGGATTAAAACCACACGTATCATCCTCAGTGAGTAAGAAATACTCACAGTCCTCTCAGTTCATCATCCCAAGGATTTTTATAATAAGCGCCGGAAAAGTCGCCGGAAAAGTCGCCGGGAAAGTTGCCGGAAAAGTCTGCCGGAGACGGGTCGCCGGCGGGTCGGGTCACAGGTTGGGGCCGGGTCGGGCTCAGTGGGTCTGGGTTGAAGTCAGCCCATGGTGTCATGGGTCTTTATGGTTGATGGGCCGACCAGATTTGGCCTGGGCTGGATCGCTACTGGGTTTGGGTTCACTGGTTCGGTCCGATCTGCTATGGGTCCTCACAGGTTATGGGCTCGGGTTTGCTACGGATCCCAGTACCTCCGGGTTTCTCCTTCACAGACCACCCGGATCTCTCTCTTAACAATTCTCTTTGTCTCACAGCCCTCACTCGATCCCTCATCTCCGTCAGTTTCAAAAAGAAGAGAAAGAAAAGGAGATAGGGAGAAGGAAGGGAATCCGGGTCTCTCCCTCTGTTGGTCTCTCAAACTCTGCCTCTCTCTCTGCTCTCAACTCTCTGACAGCATCTCTCTCATCTCTCAATCTGCATCTCTCTCTCCAGACTCACTCTCTCAGATTCACTCTCTCGGGTTCAATATGTTTATCATATGTAATATACATATGATGGCTATGAGATATTATGTCAGAAGCAAACATATCACCCATATATTTGTAATATACATATAATATACATGAAGTGCTCCACTTATAATAAAAATATATATTATCAATATACATGAAGTGCTCCACTTATAATAAATATATTATCAATATACATGAAGTGCTCCACTTATAATAAATATATATTATCAATATACATGAAGTGCTCCACTTATAATAAATATATATTATCAATATACATGAAGTGCTCCACTTATAATAAATATATATCATCAATATACATGAAGTGCTCCACTTATAATAAATATATATCATCAATATACATGAAGTGCTGGAAAGAAAGGAATAACAAGAAAAAGGAGAAGGAAGGTGTTCGATGGTTGTCCACAGTGGCTGGCCGAAAGATATAGGAAATGGAACAATGAATTATTTCAATTGCAGAGTGGTGGAAATGGTGGGAGCTGGAGAACACTGTGTTAGTTTATAATAAAGATCAGTGGGATGCGACGCAAGGGATGACGCAGAGAGTATGTAGTGATAATTTCTATAATTAACAGCTACTAGAGTATTTTACACGTGGTCTTTTTAATACAATCTGTCTTATTATTAACCGGGTTGTTTCATATATAATTTTATTAAGGACTTTATTACAGAGATAATATCATTACACAGAATAATTTTATAACAAATTATATTTTGCACAATAATAAACATTTACTGAAACAATAACAACGTTAATTAATCTAGTGATTAATTATCTTTAACCTTATTATTTAAAAATGTGTTTTAAAATCTGGGGTGTTACAGGAATAGTAGAGTTATATGTGGTTGGGTTTATTTTATATGATGTAGCTATAGATGTACTTGAAGGAGAGGAAAATGATGATGAGGAAGATGAAGAAGAACATGAGAGACATACTATATATAGGAGTGATCCATTTTGGAATGAGGTTCTAAGTGATGACTCCGACACCTTTGAAATAGATGTTGCTGATCATACGGAGTATGGAGATGCAAGAGTTTCTGTCGAAGCTGAAGATGTAGAAGTAGATCAAGAGTTTGTAGGAGAACTATCACATGGTGTAGAAGAAGAGTTAGAAGCAGAAGTAACAATTGGTTTAGCTGCAGCAAAAGATGAGGCCGCAGAAGGTGAGGGTGTGGGTGAACCTATTTTCTATATGTCTTAGAGTGATATACTGATCACCCCTCGTAATAGTGATGAAGAGGATGAGCCTGATTCTTCAAAAAGGCCGTGTCTCGCCAAGAGGGTGCCATTTACAAAATCAGATTTTGAGAAGCCGACTCTATAGCTAGGTAATACTTTTGAAAGTATGTATGATTTCAGAAAAGCCATTAAACATGCCAATATATTGAAGGGGAAGGACTTGGTTTACCAAAAGAATTCTAGGTCGAAAGTAATTGTAGTGTGTGAAAACAAGAATTGTAAATATAGGGTTTATGGAAGGCTGTTGAAGAATTGTAACACCCAGTAATTTTAAGCTCTTAAGAAATCATTGATATTGTTGAAGAGACAATATCCATAGGTTTTTATAAGCAAATCTAAAGTTGTTTTGAAAACTTAAAGATCAAAACCTTAAAACCCTTTAAAACCTAAAAGTAACTTTTAAGCTTTAAACTTTAATTGAACCAAAAACAGGTCAAACGAACTCAGATTTAGTTAATTCAAAGACCGTTGTGCTCACAAAAGAAATATCTATCATATGGAAAAAGTTAGTAAAAAGTCCACTAGTTGACTTTTTGACCCAAGCCTACATGACCCAACTGTCGAATTAAATGAAAATCTGTCAAAGAAAAATATCTCCATGGTTCTAGAAAAATTTATGTATAAAAAACAAGAGTAATGATGAAAGAATAGAATATCTCTAGAGTAATCGTGAAAATAAGGAAAAAGCAATAAAGCAAGTGTGAACACAGAAAGTGGTTTAAAGATATTTTGGCTTTATAGACAGAAACTTTGACTTGACCAGAACTAAATCAAAACAAACTCGAAATAAGACAAACCAAAAATACAAAATGTTTGTCTTGAAGTCCTCTATCTACCCTTAAAATTTCATGTCAATCAGAGTTGGTTTGACCATCAAAAAGTAGATTGGAGTACCCTGCCCTCCCTTTGAATGAAAATCCTAAAATACAAATATGTAATAAAGTAAGGACTTGGTTGCAAGATATTATCCAATAAGGTGATTCTTTTATTGCATTTTGCACCTCAGTACCCCTATTTTCCTTCTATAAATAAGCATGCAAGGCTCTTTGTTTTGCACACAAATCGTAGACAACTTTCATGAAAGCTTGTACTTTAGTTTTCTCTCCCTCTTTCTCTCCTTCTACCACATGGCCACCTTGGTTTTCTTGAAGGTTTTTCTCTCCAAATCAACTTGGTAAGTGATCTTGATGCATGGAGTTACTTCTTGGATATTCCTAAGAAAATGTTTAATTCACTTTCGCTATATCGAGTCCAAAAACTCAAATGATATAGTTTGAACGTGAAACTTTCAAAGGAATATCTTATGAACCACTTGGCATCTCCTTCTTACTATTTGATTTCATTACTTGTTTTTATGAGTTGTTTAAAGACCCAATAAGCTTAAGAGATAAAATAATTATAGTAAAAAGTAATATAAACTGCTTTTTCATTTTATTGTCCTCTTGGCTTCATGAGTTGATCGTATTTATATTTCATTTTTCATTTTATTGTCCTCATGGCTTCATGATTTGATCGTATTTATATTTCCTTTTTCATTTTTGTCCTCATGGCTTCATAAGTTGATTGTGTTTATATTTCCTTTTTCATTTTTATTGTCCTCATGGTTTCATGAGTTGATCGTATTTACTCTTATTGTCCTTATGATATATTTTAATCCGTCAAGTTCATATTCGGTGGTATTAGTCATATAGCCTCGTCACCAAATTATGAACCAAGGTTTTAAGATTATTATAAGTGATCATCTCAAACATAATGAAGTGATGGATAATAATAAATATAAAGAGATGAGGGTCTATAAACAATGATTTGTTTGATAGATAATTGGTTTATATATTATTGTATGGATTGATTTTTATGCAGAAAAGAAGTCAAAGGAACTACAGGGAGAAGAGTGTAAGTATGGATGTACTTACTGAGAAATGATTCTATGTTTCATTAGGATTGTGTGGTGTGTGTTCATTGCATGTGATTGTTCATGCATTGCATGTTGTGTCCAATTAATATAACGGCTGAGGTGATAGTCATCAACAAGTTGACATAGTAGCAAGTGGAAGGAAGGCTAGTCAGTGGATCCAAAGGGTTCAAAGATGATCATAAAACACCAAACTAAATGGTTACTACGATGCATATTCATACAACCCTTGCATTTGCATTCTCTATGAACTATTATTAGTTTGATGGTAACTTAGATATGAAAATGGATGACTCACTTGTTTGTCTATGCAAATATGATAACACCATATTTCCATAGTTACTGATGCAGATCAGGAGGTTGAAGGCATGGACCCATATGCCAGTTTTGATGGTTTTTGAAACCATTACCAAAGTAATATGTGCTAGCTTAGAAATTGCTAGTCGTATTTACGTGTGTTTTGTTTTATGGCATGTAAATATGTTATATGCTTAAGTGATGCACCTAGTGTGCATATGGCATGTAAAGATAAACCTAAATAAATTTTAATAAATGTATCAAGGTATTTCAGTCAGCTCTAACGTGTTATGCTATCAATTCCTAAGACTTTAAAAAAAATTATATTCCACTGCGAGAGTTTATCTCTGATGTAGTAATGTCACGTGGAAATCGGAGGTTTCTACTTATGAATTTCCAGGCTCAAATTCAGGGTGTTACAAGAATGAGTGCACATTCATGCTGATTTCGCTTAGGCCTAAACATACGTGTGCCAGGAAATACAAGAATCATTTGATCACATCTAGCAACCACATCAACATCACCCATGTATAGACCAATGCAATTTGGTACTTTCTCTCTACTGAACGAAACTTATCTGTCTGTCCACATAGTTTGAATGTGTATTTCTCAGCTTCAGCCCTGCATTTCTCAGCTTCATTATTGTATCTATTAGCTTCATTCTTGCATCTCTTAGCTTCCTTCTTGCATCTCTTAGCTTCCTTCTTGTATTTTTCAACTGTCTCCAACCTATTTATCCGACTTAATTCATGTTCAGCCTTCAATTCCTTCAGATTCTCGTGCCAATCTCTCAATCTCAACACAACTCTATGACCGTAGACATAGATTTTCGGATCACGTCATTTAAAGTAATCGCATCTCACCTTTAGTATCTGAATAATCGGAAATAAAATCAAATCAACCCATCATTCACGATAAGTCAGAGATAGAACCTTAAACGAAAAAATTTTGGGAAAATCTCTTACCTTGTAATCTACATAAGAAAAAAAACCTTCTACCAAAGTTACTTAGGGTGAACGATGTCCATGATGATGTTGTCTTTCAACATTTACATACTGGACCGTTTGATCTATACTCGCTCGGCTCACTGTTGGACATAGGCTCCGTTTCACCCCAGCACTGTCACTGCACAAATGGGTATTCTTGAGGAATGAAAATACTGGAGAAGTTAAGGAGGACAGTGGCCATGAATAAAAACCCACCTTTCACGATGCTGGGGGACGAAGGTCTTCCAGAAATCTCTTTGGATTGGCTATTGTTTTACGTTGGAAGGGAAGAAGGATGTTTATATTTGAGTATAACGGGTCTTTTGAAAATTTAGATGAGGAGCAAAATGGGTACTTCGGCCCTAAAAACTCACGTGAAAGGCACATGTTTTGGGTTTTGTCTTGGATTAACAACGGAGCCTGACTGAATACTCGACATTGGACGGTTTTGATAAATGCATACACTCAATCGACCGTTTTGCTAGTTCGGTACTCTTTTTTGAAAACACATGATAGTTTGATACTTTTTGGTATACACGTATATCCAGTTAGTAGCTGAACCCTATGACTGATATTATGACTTTCATTAGAGATAATATCTATATCGTATTATGCCGCTTATGTTTTGGTGCTTAAACATGAATCATTGTAGTACTTATATTCATATATATCTTGATATGATTCAGTATTAATAGGTTTTTATTACTAACTTAGGATTGTTTTAGGCTAAAAGATCAAGTCTCAGAACCCTTAAAACTTAAAGTTAACATTTGAGCTTAAAACTTACACTGAACCAAAAACAGGTCAAATGAACTCAGACTTAGTCGAATTAAAGCCCATTATACTCACATTAGAAATACCTATCATGTGTTAAAATTTTGTGAAAAGTCCATGGGTACTTTTTAGATTTAAAGCTGACTATTTAGTTGCCAAATTGACACTTGTTGCTGACGTTTGACTTCTAAATTGGGATATGATAAATGTGTTTTAAGAGGTTATAATGACTCAATATTATATATATATATATATATATATATATATATATATATATATATAGTTAATACTTAAATTCAGTGAAATCATAATTCAATTTTGTAGCGCGCCAGATTTTAAGTAATAAAATAAAATGTCTTAAATTAGAATTTAAGACTGAATAAAATAGACAAGTCTAGAATTGACGTTTGATTCTCAAGACTCGGCATTTGAACGACTTAATACTGTAGGAAATAGTATTCGCATCCAATAGTTGATAAAAATATATGGCTTTTGGCACATTAATAAATCCCCAAAGAAATAATAAGGAAAACATGAATATTTATAAAAATAAATATTCTTTAGTCTTATTATATATAAACCATAATTTTATAAATAAAGAATAATATTATTAGTAGTCTAATAATATTACATGATTAATAAATAGACAGACTGAATTATTCACTGGACTAATTGATTTAATAATATTGATGACTAATATTATTGAGACAATAATTTTAACAATGAAACGAATTAGACTCAAAATGGACTTATAGATTATAATCTTAAAAAATTAGATTAAAATGGTAAAGATCCGATGTGAAAATATTTATGGTAAAAATGTAAATAGCAAGTTTTGAATAAATATATACAAATTAACTTAGGTTAATCTAACAGATAAAAACTAACCATGGTTGCAAAATATCAGTAGATATTTTACTAAACTTAATGACTAAGTCTTGGTAAAATAATATCCTATATTTTTATAAAACACCGGTTCTTCCTTCCTCTTCTTTATTATTTTCTTATTCTTTCCTCTTTACTTCTTCTTTCTTCTATTTCTTCTCCTTTGTTCTTCTTGCCTGAGCACAGATCGAACAGGGGAATCTGAGATTGAGAGGGAGACAGAGAGATGAACTGGAGAGAGAGATCACAGAGGCCGGGAGATCAAGAGAGATGTAGGACCGATCCTCCATGGGTATATCCAGTTAGGATTTATGTTTAAGCATTATGTTACCAATGTTTTGGTGTTTAAACATGAATCATCGTAGTAATTATTTTCATATATATATTGTTGTGATTCAATATCAATAGGTTTCTATAAATAACCTAAGATTGTTTTAGGTTAAAAGATCAAGTCTCAAAACTTTTAAAACTTAAAGTTAACATTTTAGCTTAAAACTTTAACTGAATCGAAAACAAGACAAACGAACTCAGATTTAGTCGAATCAAAGCCCATTATACTCACATTAGAAATATCTATCATGTGGTAAAATTTTGTGAAATGTCCATGAGTACTTTTGCGACTTATATATACACGTATATCCAGTTAGTAGCCGAACCCTATGACTGATATTATGGCTTTCATTATGGATAATATATGTATCGCCCCAAATTTGAGCCTGCAAATTCGTAAGCAAAAACCTTTGGTTTCTACATGACATTACTATATCATAGATAAACTCTCGTAGCGGAATATTTTTTTTTTTTTCTAAAGTCTTAGGAATTGATAGCATAACACAATGGAGCTGACTGAAATACCTCAATACATTTATTAAAATTTACTTGGGTTTATCTGTACATGTAACGCCCAGTAATTTCAAGCTCTTAAGAAATCATTAATATTATTGAGGAGACAATATCCACATGTTTTTATAAGCAAACCTAAAGTTGTTTTGAAAAATTAAAAGATCAAAACCTAAAAACCCTTAAAAACCTAAAAGTAACATTTAAGCTTTAAACTTTGATTAAACCGAAAACAGGTCAAACAGACTCAGATTTAGATAATTCAAAAACCATTGTGCTTAAAAAAGAAAGATCTATTATGTGGTAAAAGTTAGTAAAAAGTCCACCAGTTGACTTTTTGACCCGAGCCTAAATAACCCAACTGTCAATATTAAACGAAAAACTGTCAAGAAAAATATCTCCATGCTTCTAGAAACATTTATGTATAAAAAAAAAAGAGTAATGATGAAAGGATAGGATATCTCAAGAGTAATCATGACAAGAAAGAAAAATCAATAAAGCAAGTGTGAACGCAGAAAGTGGATAAAAGATATTTTGGCTTTATAGACAGAAACTTTGACTTGATTGGAACTAAGTCAAAACGAACTCGAAATGGGACAAACCAAAAATAGAAAATGTTTGTCATGAAGTCCTCTATCTACCCTCAAAATTTCACGTCAATCGGAGTAGGTTTGACCATCGAAATAATTCTCGGAGTAGGCTGCCCTCTAGTTGGACAAAAATTCTAAAATCCAAATTTGCAACACATTATCCAATAAGCTAATTCTTTTATTACATTTTGGACCTAAATACCCCTGCTTTCCTCCTATAAATAAGCATGCAAGGCCCTTTGTTTTTCCACACAAATCCTAGACAACTTTCAAGAAAGCTTTTGCTTTAGTTTTCTCTCCATTTTTCTCTCCTTCTACCTCACAACCACTTTGGTGTTCTTGAAGTTATTTTTCTCTCCAAATCAAATTGGTAAGTAAATCTTGACACTTCTTCCTTACTATTTGATTTCATTACTTGTTTATTTATTGCGTTACTACGGAGTTGGTTTAACAACCCCCATATTTATTTACTTGTTTATTTATCTATATCGTATTATGTCGCCTATATTTTGGTGCTTAAACATGAATCATTGTAGTACTTATATTCATATATATCTTGATATGATTCAGTATCAATAGGTTTCTATAACTAACCTAGGATTGTTTTAGGCTAAAAGATCAAGTCTTAAAACCCTTAAAACTTAAAGTTGAAATTTGAGCTTAAAACTTTGACTGAACCAAAAACAGGTCAAACGAACTCAGACTTAGTCGAATCAAAGCCCATTAAACTCACATTAGAAATATCTATAATGTGTTAAAATTTTGTGAAAAGTCCAAGGGTACTTTTTAGAACTGACTATTTAGCTGCCAAATTGACACTTTTTGCTGACGTTTGACTTCTAGATTTGGACATGATAAATGTGTTTTTAGAGGTTATAATGACTCAATTATATATATATATATATATATATATATATATATAGTTAATAGTTGAATTTAGTGAAGTCAGAATTCAATTTTGTAGTGCGCCAAGTTTTAAGTAATAAAATAAAATGTTTTAAATTAGAATTTAAGACTGAATAAAATAGACAAATTTATAATTGACGTTTGATTCTCAAGACTCGACATTTGAACGGCTTAATACTGTAGGAAATAGTATTCACATCGAGTAGTTGATAAAAATATGTGGCTTCTGGCACATTAATAAATCCTCAAATAAATAATAAGGAAAACATGAATATTTATTTAAATAAATGTTCTTTAGTTTAATTATTTATAAACCATGATTTTATAAATATAGAATAATATTATTAGACTCTAATAATATTACATGATTAATAAATAGACAGACTAAATTATTCAGTGGACTTTTAAAGGATATCTCATGAAAAGTGAATAAGAATGATGTTTTTGAAGCCCAAATCAGGAATTTTCACTAATGCCCTAAAAAATCACTTAAAGTGGGGGGGGGGGGGGGGTGCATTTTCGGAATTTATGCATAACCCTTATCCTCTCTATGTGGTTCACGACACTCTCTCTCTCAAAATCAGATTTTCACTCCTCTTCTCCCTAAAAACACAGCAGCACTCGGTCTCTCTTCCTTTCCACCAACCCGTGAGCTCCTCTCCCTCTCAACTCTCATCTCTTCTTCGCACAAGCTCAGATTAGCATGGGAATGGGCTGAGCTCGTGTGAGGGACAAAGAGCAATGGTTTCATGGGCTGAAAATAGTAGGTAATTTCTCAAATCCTCTTGCTCATCATTCTCTTTCACATGGGGTTAAGGTTTGAGCAATGAATTACACACCTTAAATTAGCTAAAGCAGCACGTATGAGGTGATTATAGAGGCTGATTTGGTAGATTTAAATTCTGGAATTTCTCACTTTTCTTTCCCCATTCACGTGAAGCTTGAGCTTGGATCATGGGTCTTGCTTCCAAGTGAAAGTTCCATCATCTACAAGACTAAAGTAGTGATTATCAACTTCAAAGGGGTTTAATATACCGATTATTCTAAGATAAATTCGTAATCCCTAATTTTGTCTAAGTTAGGTCAATTTTTGGGTGTTAGACTAAATCCCTAAAATTAGCTTGGGGTTTTTATATATAGTGAAGTCCTATACATAATTTTAGCCATGGGTTGTTGAATTAAAGGATTAAGACTTCAATTTTGTTAATGGTTGAAGTATGGGCATAAACCCTAAATTTGTTAGAATTGTTGAAATCTTAGAGTTTAATTTTGTCTATGTTTTTGGATTGAATCCGAAAATAGGTATGGATTTAGATGAAAATTTAGGGTTTATGGTGATTTTTGGGAGTGATGGCCTAATGGTGTTTTTATTATGGGGTTTTGTTTCTTGTAGCTTTCATGGTTGATTATGTTAGTTGATTTTGGTTGTGGATTTTGAATTAGGAATTTTGGAGATATGATTTTGAGTTTACTCATGTTGCTAACCAAATTAGAAATGGTTTTTGAAGGTGAGATTTCCTATCTTGGCCATACGATGTTTTAGGTATTTATATTTGGTATGTGTAATAGTGATAGAGATGATTTTGATGGGTATTTTGATGAAAACCTTAAATCTGGTTTGTATTTGTAAATGAGATAATTATGTTAGTTTATGACTATTTGTTAGGGATTAAGTTTGTTTATGTTCTAGGGTTGATGTTAGCTTAATTGGAGATGAACTTTGAGGGTTTGGTGTGGAGATACCGAATTGGTATTCTTGGAAGTTTGGTTTTAGGCTTTTGATAATTGTTAATGTCTTGGCCATTGATTGAGGTTGGTTTTAGAACTCATGCATATGGTGACCTTATATGTGAGTTGAAATGAGAGGTGTGTGGTGTTGTATTGATGGACTTAGTGTGGTGGAGGAGTCTCGGAGAAGTTGGTTTTGGTTATGTGACGGAGTTTTGAATTATGCCTATTATGTTGTAAGTGGTTAAATGAACAAGATAATGACTAATATAAATTAAGGAGTAAAGGCACCATAGAGTAAGTAAGCAAATAAAATATATTAACATAAAGAATGAATAAACCCATGAGTAGGTAGAGTAATTATATAAATGGATTATGGATTTAGGCTAATATAATTGAAGACATTAAGATAATCTTTAAGTATAAGTCACTAAAGTTCTAGGTTGGAAAGACTTAATGGATTAGCCTAAAGTGTTGTATATGTATATGTATATATGTATACATGTACATTTATATGACTAAAATATATATATATTGTTAACTTAGTGAAGGAATTACAAACTATAGAAAATGGTTAACAATAATAGGGTGATACAACAATAATATGTAAACCAACAAAAATAGTAAACACACCTTTGTGCTTAATAAGCAAGATATAATAAGAACCTATAACCAATGACTAATCTAATAATAGCTTAAGATATCTAGATAGCTTTCGAAGCGAGTTACGTGATGTGTGAGCATGCGGGTAGCTTTTGTGTCATAGAGTATAGAGTTCAATAGCACAGTCTAATGTTACCAATGTTTGCAGGATCATGTTCGGATAGGAGACTTTAATTGGTTCTCCAATGTAGAGTCCAAGTGACTAGAGTCCAAGGAGTGTTCGAGTTGGAGTCCAATGCAGCCAAGGTGGGTATTCCACTCACTGAGAAAATATATATTTTTATATGTATTGGATTGATAAAAATATATATATATATATATATATATATATATATATATATATATTGTTTATGAAACTGAACCAACCATATGATGAAATGTATATGCTTTGAGATGATTTATTAGTTTCGATTATGTTTAAACTATATCAATGATGTTTAAGAGATAGTGCAAAAGTGAAAAGTATTGACTAGATTTAAAGTGTTAAGTTCTGCGGTTGAGATTTAAATTATGCAAATTGTTTGAAAACATGTCATGTTGAAACTGCGTAGATTTGATAAAGAAACTAAGTTTTGAATGATTTCAAAGTGTTGGATAAAATGCTGGATTTGTTTAGTTTTAAAAGGATGAGATTTAACAACTGCATGATTTCAGCGTGACACAGTAGTGAAATATATACTAGTCAAGCACAGAACATTGAGCATGTAGTATAGAGCATACATACCAGCAGTATCAGTATATCAGCAGCATAACAATATCAGCAGCATATCATTATCAGCAGCCTAACAGTATCATCAGCATATCAGTATCAACAGCATAACAGTATTAGCAGCATATCAGTATCAGCAGCATTATTAGCCCCAGTTCATGCATAGCATATATAGCATTGTTTTGTGAGAGTTGTTTTTATGTTATAAGTAGTTTTACTAGACGTATTGGTATGCATAAGAGTCTTCATGAAAAAGATCTTATATATATTTCTATCGGATAGTCATGTGTTAAGGTCATACATTGAACTTGAAAGTACATGCATACATGACTACCCAGGTGCGAGTAATGGCATGTCTATGAGTAAGAAAGTTGACTGTTCTTGTTCTTCAGTAAAGACGTGTTAGCATGATTGAGTTTAACTCTAGTGCTCTCATGATCTACTGGCGTCAAGGCACGAAGCTGAAATACGATTAGAGATGGTGTTGCGAGTGTTTTGTTGAAGGATGTTATCCTAGTACGGAAGAGTAAGATGCCATGTTCTTTGCTTAAGACCTATGTGTATACGTGATATCTGTGATGGAGTGATCGTGTGCACATATGTCTGAGCGACCGTTGAAAAGTATTATTATAGACGGGTTTATATGTAGAAACTTCCAAGGAGGGATGTCTGGAACTTCTACATGTTTTCACAGCTATATAGTATGTTTTAAATGATTTCTGAATAGTCGGTGTTTGCTACATTAGCTATTGGTAAATTTTTGCTAATATAGTGCTCGCACGACTAAAAATAAAATAAGGGTTGGTTCTTTGTGAAAACTCAGTTAGTCTTATACTTCTGAGGTCTTAGTATGAGGTATACTAAGGCGGTGAACTCATTCTTTCACCTATGCGGATGTGGATACCACCATAACTGTGTAGATGATGTTTCTTTGGCTGCAGGTACTTCAGTATAGTCGATGGGTCTGTAGCAGTGGGCTTGGGATATTATGACTGAAGCTCACCGCGACGGTTGTAATTGTCGGACCACGGGTTGTCCACTATTTTATAGGTTTGGTATGGCTTGTGACGTTTGTGTCACTTATTCTTTGTTAAGCCATTATTGTTATAGTGTTAATAAGACTCAAACATATAGATGTTAAATGGCTCTTTGTTGTAATTAATTTGTGATAGATGTATAAGTTGTAATTTCCGCTATTCAGATTTATGTTTTCCGTTGCATAGATAGATGTATGTTATACTCTGATTATCAGGTACTCGTTTTATGTTTGTATATATATAAAAAAAAAAAAAACGGGTCGTCACATTAAGTAGTTTCAATCATGTTGAAATATCAATGATGTTATGAAATGATGCATGAATGAAAGGTTTTGAATTGATTTAAAGTGTCTGAATATGTACTGCAGTTGGGATATAAATTATGCAGAGAATAATGATGAAATTTCATGTTGATTGGTTTATCGTATTTGAAGAAAGCATGATTTGCAAAGAATAGGAGTATAGAGTTTGAATTGTAAAGCATGAAGCATGAACATGTTAACGAAGAGAGCGTAAGGCTCATAATAACGTAGAGAGCGTAAGGCTCATAATAATGGAAGATAGCGTAAGGCTCATAATAACGAAGAGAGTGTAAGGCTCATAATAATGGAAGAGAGGGTAAGCCTCACAATGAATAAAAAGACTATCATGAGCATACGTTTAAATTGTGTGATGTTTTCATTATAAGTATATTGTAGTTTTGCTAAACGTATTAGTATGCATAAGAGTCTCGATAGGAAAAGAACTTATGTATACTGGTATCGGATGGTTGCATGATTTAAATGCCATTGTTTTCTATAACGAATCTCCTACGAATAATATTAGCTGCCTAGTATGTTAAAATGCTTTCTATTTGTCAGTGTATGCTATATCAGCTATAGGGATTTTTAAAACAGAAGTTTATAAAATTGGTAGCTGTTATAGTGTACGCATGACTAAAAAGGAGAATTTGGTTCTTTGCAAAAACTCAGTAAATAGTATACCTCTGAGGTCTTAGTGTATTTATTTATGCTAAGACGATGGGCTCATAATTCCACCTATACGGATGTGACAAAACCCCACAACCGTATAGATGATGTTCCTTTGGCTGCAGGTATTCCGGTTGTAGTTGATAGCATTGTAGACGTGCGCCTTGGATGTTATGACTGAAGCACACTGCAATGGTCCCAATTGGTGGACCACGGGTTGTCCACTTGTTTATAGGTTTGGTTTATGGCTTGTGACATTTGTGTCATTTATTCTTGTAAAGCCATTTCTATTATGTATTTATATTGAGGAAAGACTTAAACAGATAGATGTAATATGGCTCTTTGTGTATGATTATTTGTAATAGAAGTTTATGTTATGATTTCCGTTATTTAGGTTTATATTTTCCGCTGCATAGATGAATAGATGTTATACTCTGATGTAACAGGTTCATTTTATGGGGACTGTACCATATGTTGGCTTTGCGACATATCGTCGTGCCACTGTGAAGATCCGTTTATATTTTAAGAGATTAAGATTTATGCAAATGTTTTGTATATATATATATATATATATATATATATATATATATATATAAACGGGTTGTCACATCTTCTTTCTTCTATTTCTTCTCCTCTTTTCTTTTTGCCCGAGCACAGACCGAACAGGGGAATCTGAGATTGAGAGGGAGACAGAGAGATGAACCGGAGAGAGAGATCAGAGAGGCCGGGAGATCAAGTGAGATGGAGGACCGATCCTCCATGGGTATATGCAGTTATGATTTATGTTTACGCATTATGTCATCAATGTTTTAATGTTTAAACATGAATCATTGTAGTAATTTTTTATTCGATAATACTCCGAGTTCTAGGTAGTCAGTCCAAACTGCTAGAGTTGGTTTAGCGTGAGTCCGTTGGTCAGCCCGTGTTGCCAGGAGAGTGTTTAGGGTGGTCCCGGCATGGTCCAGTTAGAGTTTGAAACTGATTATTGAAAACTTAGAGTCTTAAAGCATTCAATGGATTAGTTCTTTAGGAGCTCTTCCTCTAGATCTCATATGCTTTCTTCTTCTGATAGTAATGATAATGTCATAAATAATGAAGAAATTTGTATTATAGATCAAGAACTAAATCTTCAAGAATGGAAGTTACCTTCTGTCCCTACAAAAAATATTTATAAACAATCAACTTTTTCAAACCTATCTTTTTTATCAAATTATACAATCAAAACTGTGGAAAGAATAGTTTCTTTGAATAAGGAATATGAAACTATTAAATTATTTTCAAAAGATAGTATTAAAAAGCATAAGCAAAAATATTCTTTTATACATATAGGATTAGTCCAAGTAGCTGTTAAACCGTTAACAAGGCAATGATTGAATAATAGTGTATTATTATGTCTAAGAGATGGTAGGAATTTAAGATTTAAGGACTCTTTATTAGGATCAATAGAATCATCTTTATATGAAGGCCCTGTATATTTTAATTGTTACCCGAATTTTTCATTATCTTTATTCGACCCTACTCTTTTGGACATTGGTTCCTAGACCCTACTCTTTTGGACATTGGTTCCTAGACCATAAAGAAAAAAACAAGCTTAGAATTCAAAGCATTCTTTCTTTCAAATATTCAAGTTCATTTCATACAAGAGTTCTAGTGAGAGAGATATTGTTGTAAAAGCTTTATTTGTATATCCTTCTCAAAAAGGAGAATTTTCATTGTGAGAGAAATCTCAAACCCGATCCACAATCAATTGTATCAAGAGGGTTGGTGTGACTCTTGTGAGGTGTGAAGGAGATTTTCCACCTAGTGAAGAAGAGTAGTGTACTCTTGTTGTGTAAATGTTTGAACTCCACCTGCAAGGAGTTTGGTTTAGTGGATTGAAATCTTAAGTGGTGTGCTTGGGGAGTGGACGTAGGTCAGGTGGACCGAACTACGATAAATCGTTGAGTTTGAATCTCTCTCTCCTTATCTCTTTATTATTGTTCTCACATTTATATTGTTTGTATTATACTGCATCTTATATTGTTCTAAATTCTTAATTCAGTATAATTTTTATTAAAAGAAAAGTTTGCCATCAATCCTATTCACCCCCCCTCCCTCTAGGGTTGATTATCTAGGCAACAATTGGTATCAGAGCCTAACCTCCTTTATTTGGCTTAACATCCAGAGAGGTACGATATGGCAAACCCAAATAGAATGATTTTCGCCGAAGGGCACTCCTCAAATAGGCCTCCATTATTTAATGGAAATCATTATACATATTGGAAGAATAGAAGAAGAATTTTCATTC
>NC_084895.1:8482500-8485000 GCF_958979055.1 Alnus glutinosa
AAAATTCAAAGACAAAATATCGCTAGCATAATTTTCAAACTTGAAATCATATTTTCAAAGATAACTAGCAGAATTTTCAAACTTTGGAGTTCAATATTCAAAGATAAGATTATTGCTAGCAGAATTTTCAAACTTGAAATCATATTTTCAAAGACAAAATGATAACTAGCAGAATTTTCAAACTTTGGAGTTCAATATTCAAAGATAAGATTACTACTAGCAGAATTTTCAAACTTGAAATCATATTTTCAAAGACAAAATGATAACTAGCAGAATTTTCAAACTTTGGAGTTCAATATTCAAAGATAAGATTATTGCTAGCAGAATTTTCAAACTTGAAATCATATTTTCAAAGACAAAATGATAACTAGCAGAATTTTCAAACTTGAAGTCTGATTTTTAATGATTTTCGTACTTCAAAAAATCCATATATGCAATGTATGAAGGGTCCTTAGTTCATTCTAGAGTGAGGAGCCTCAGGAGTTCAATCATACAAGAGCTTTACAAGAATACCCTAATAAAATACGGATTCTTCAATCTTGTGTTCTTCAGAGCTTAAGGGCTTCTTGCTTTGAATTCCAAATGCCTTAGATTATTTTTGGTCCTTTGAGAATGTGTGCTCGAATGTTCTTTGCAACTATCATACTTGAAGTAAATACATTAGAGCAACAAGATATAATTTGTTATCATCAAAATATTTGCAATATAATCGGATTGACGCCATAGGGCTAACAAGATCAAGTCTCAAAACTTTTAAAACTTAAAGTTAACATTTTAGCTTAAAACTTTAACTGAACAAAAAATAAGACAAACGAACTCAGATTTAGTCGAATTAAAGCCCATTATTGTCACATTAGAAATATCTATCATGTGGTAAGTCTACGAGTACTTTTTAGACTTACAGCTAGCTATGTAGTTGCCAAATTAGCACTTTTTGCTGACATTTGACTTCTAAATTTGGACATGATAAATGCATTTTTAGAGCTTATAATGACTCAATATATATATATATATATATATATATATACACTCAAGATGCTCTGGATGCTATCCCCGGTATTGAGGATATTCCAGAACTCGATTATTGACCCTAACGGGTCCTCTACTGTTGTTTGCACACACCAGACAGCATTATTGGCTCCTTGAAACTCACCGAAAGTTTGCTTGTCTCTTGTGGAATTATTGGTTGCACCTGCAGCTGGCCGACAACTTTATTGACTACTACAGTACTGCTACAGTCCCGTCGCATGCTGATCTACAGTCTTGTTAATTTACTATTTTACCCTTTGTAACTGGCCTATATAAAGGACCAGAGCCTCTGGGGTAAGGCAGAAGCTTTTAGACAGAGAAAATCAATTCCCTGATCTGCTATCTCCTGCTCTCCTACTATCTTATTGTGATCTTTGAGTGCCTAAAAGTGTATATTTGGACCCCTTAATTTACATTAGTTAAACCTTTAGTTTTGTTATTTTCTAATGCTTTGGTTAGTTTTAGTGTTTTTATATTTTGTAAGACAATAAGAGAGAAATGATATAATTCAAGCAAAATACAAGGAAATTCGGATGCAGCAGACTACTATATTTAGACTGATCATAACAGGACCAAAGATATCCTTTTTGGGAGTTTCTTAGGTCTAAATTGAAGTTCAAGATGTCAGCTTTCCAACTCAACAAGTTTCAGCCAGTTTAGAGATGCGTGGAAAAAGATATGGCTGTTTGAATTTCAGTCGTCGGATCATCCCGAAAATCCGGAACCATCTCTCTTAATATTTTTCTTTTGCCTCATTCCTTGTCTCCCCAAAGCTAGAGCCATTACACGTTTTTCTCCACATTCTCAGCCACTTAATCACCTTTTTTTCCCCACTCAACATAAAATACCATCATTCCATAAAACACTCATCACTCATCTCTCCACTCAACATAAAATACCATCATTCCATAAAACACTCATCACTCATCTCTCCACTCATACATAAAATAACATCCACTCACCCATTCCACACAAACCACTTGGCTATAAAAGGAGACCAAGGCTGAAAATCAAAGGGGGGAGTAGAGGCATGAGCCTCTTTGTACATAACTTCTTGCTTCTCTTCTTCTTGTAGCTTGTTTCTTTCCTTTTGCAACTCTTTGATTTTTATGCTTTTAATTTAATGTTTTAAGTTGTAGTTATTTTATCATGTGTAGCTAATATTTTCGTTTGGGGTTGAGGATGAAACCTCACCATTGAAGAGAAACCGAGTTTCTTGCTTGTTCATGCTATTTGAGTTTATGGGTTTGATTTCTCATTGTTCTACTTCGATTTTTATGAGATGATGTTTTGATATCTCTTGTGGTTTCCGGATACAAGTGATGATGTGGAATAAGTCTCATTAAAATTGATTGCTTGGTGTTTGATCTATCAAAACATTGGATATTCATTGTGCGTCGTTCGACTAATACATTGTTTTATCGGTTTGAATGATGATATCCATTGTGATTGAATGATACATTGGATGTTT